>NC_141016.1:2189824-2297324 GCF_052327205.1 Somniosus microcephalus | reverse complement strand
ACAGTTCAGGAGCAGTTCAAAGGCCGTGCCCGAGCCTGGGAGGAACTCACCAGGATAAAGGTGTACAGGACCCTGGTGTAGTCGTTGGTGTAGAGACACTCGGAGTAATCGGCCTCTTCCCACTGACCCGACCGCTCGCATTTCCGGGAAGTCTTCTTCTCTGGGGAGGCCCCATTGAGCGAGGCAGAGGGGTATGGATACTGCAGGCACGGCTGGTAGGCAGTGATCCCGGCCAAAGTGCGAGGCCACCTGACGAGGGAACGAGGAGCGAGACGTCAAAAACAAAACAAGTGGGATCGGACTGAGTGTCGGAATGCCGACCACCTCTGGGGCGCTGCGAAGTTAGCGCCCCAAAGGGGGCGCGACCGAATTTTTCCCCCTTACTGTCTGGACTGGGTCGCGCTGACTGATCTCCGCTCTGTGAGCACAGGATCAGACTAGGAGCAGAACAGGCACAAACCACCAGAGGGAGCCCTCCACTCACTCAGCGCCGCACTCTGCCTACACAAGGGCTGCAGTGTCAGGGCCGGCAGCGGCTCCAGACTTGGCCATCCTACCAGCGCACACACACTTTCATTTCAACACTCCATTCAAACCGCCCAGGCAAGGGGCTCCAGATATGCAGAGGGCGCGCCAGTAAACCTGGATTGGCGGCAGCACATTTGACAGCCAAAGGCAAGGGAACAAGCATCAGGATGGCAGCTTGTCATCGCCGCGTTTCCTTCATGCGCCTCGCGATCATCTTTTCTGCGCGAGGGCTGCCAACTCTGGTCGGACATATTCCTGGAGCTTTCCTTGCTTGACCTCCTGCCGCCAACACACTCCAACCGCACACACTCCCGCCATTGGCTGGCCGACACGCCCACCCTCCCGATGCCCCCCCCGCCCCCCCCAACGGCCAATCGGAAAGCGAATATGCTCCTCGTCGCCTGATTGGATGATTGCTGACCGTCAGTCAAGCCCCATCCCCAATATTTTTACAACTAAGAAACAAAAGTGTTCACAAAGAAACTTTTTAAAGAACACAATGACGCTCTGACGCGTTCCCGGGGTTTTGCGCGCAGCGGTGTCGGGGAGATTAGCCCTTAATTCCCGGAGACTCCTGGTCAGTCCTGGAGGGTTGGTAGCTCAGCTTGGAGCGCTGAGGAATGAATCCACCCATACTGCGACTCGAAATAAAACCCCAGAAACATACTGGAGCCCAGAAATCGCACCATTTATCGAGAGCTGCTCGGACTACTAAGGCCGCAATATGGCGGGCAGGGAACGCGCGTGCATATTCAGTCAGACTTGCACCACCCGCCATATTGGTTAAACAAGAGGCGACCTTTACCCCCTCCCCCCCACCTCCCCCCCGCCTGAAGCAGGCGTTAGGCCAAATCTCTGGGGGGGGGGGGGAGGGGCTCGGACCCCCCCATTCTAGAGCAGGGGAACGTACCTTGCACCCCCACGCGTGCAAAAATAGGCGCTCCCCGATTTCTGGGCCCAGGTTTAGCGGATCGGGGAGCCAGGTGTCATAAGAACATAAGAAATAGGAGCAGGAGTCGGCCATTCGGCCCCTCGAGCCTGCTCCGCCATTCAATAAGATCATGGCTGATCATCGGCCTCATCTCCACTTTCCTGCACTATCCCCATATCCCTTGATTCCCTTAATATTCCAAAAATCTATCGATCTCTGTCTTGAATATACTCAACGACTGAGCCTCCACAGCCCTCTGGGGTAGAGAATTCCAAAGATTCACCACCCTCTGAGTGAAGACATTTCTCCTCATCTCAGTCCTCAATGGCCGACCCCTTATTCTGAGACACTGACCCCTGGTTCTAGACTCCCCAGCCAGGGGAAACATCCTCCCTGCATCTACCCTGTCAAGCCCTGTAAGAATTTTGTATGTTTCAATGAGATCACCTCTCATTCTTCTAAACTCTAGAGAATATAGGCCTAGTCTACTCAATCTCTCCTCATAGGACAATCCCCTGGGTGTGCCTCTGATACAGACTCCATCTCACAATTAAATGAAATATGAGATAAAGGTGCCTCACTCGTGGCTCAGGGGGCTGCAGTCTCGCCTTTCAGTCCTGGGTTCAAGCCCCACTCCCGGTGACACAATCTTCGCCCATTGACAGTTCGGGATTGTAACCAGGGTCCGCCCGTATGTGGTAGGAACCCTGCTCTCAAAGCAGTTTCCTTCTCAACACAGCCGTGCGCTCCAACCCAGCTCCTCCGAACTGTAAGCTGTGTTTGTTCTGTTTCTTTTAATGCGCGGTCCCTTTAAATTTCTGCACATCCGCGTTATTTACAACGGAAAGGCCGGTGAGTGACAGCGCGCGAGCACACTTGTGATAATGGTCAGATAATCTGTTTTAGTGATGTTGGTTGAGGGATAAATATTGCCCAAGGACACCGGGGAGAACTCCCCTGCTCTTCTTCCAATAGTGGCTGTGGGATCTTTTACATCCACCTGAGAGAGCAGACGGGGCCTCAGTTTAACGTCTCATCCGAAAGACGGCACCCCCGACAGTGCGGCACTCCCTCAGGACTGCCCCTCTGACAGTGCGGCGCTCCCTCAGTACTGCCCCTCTGACAGTGCAGCGCTCCCTTAGTACTGCCCCTCCGACAGTGCAGTGCTCCCTCAGTACTGCGCCACTGACAGTGCAGCACTCCCTCAGTACTGCCCCTCCCACAGTGCGGCGCTCCCTCAGTACTGCCCCTCCGACAGTGCGGCACTCCCTCAGTACTGCCCCTCTGACAGTGCAGCACTCCCTCAGTACTGCCCCTCTGACAGTGCGGCGCTCCCTCAGTACTGCCCCTCCGACAGTGCAGCGCTCCCTGAGTACTGCCCCTCTGACAGTGCAGCACTCCCTCAGTACTGCCCCTCCGACAGTGCAGCGCTCCCTCAGTACTGCCCCTCTGACAGTGCAGCACTCCCTCAGTACTGCCCCTCCGACAGTGCAGCGCTCCCTCAGTACTGTCCCTCCGACAGGGCAGCGCTCCCTCAGTACTGTCCCTCCGACAGTGCAGCACTCCCTCAGTACTGCCCCTCCGACAGTGCAGCGCTCCCTCAGTACTGTCCCTCCGACAGTGCAGCGCTCCCTCAGTACCACACAGGGAGTGGCGGCCTGGATTCTGTGCTCGAGTCTCTGGAGTGGGTGCTCAACGTTTTTTGGCGTAAGATTTTTCCCTCTTTATTGGACCTCAATTCCTATCCACCAAAACACAAATTGACAGAACACTTCCACCTCGGCAAACGTTCCACCTGCGGTTAATCAGCAGTCAATGATTGTCTCACCGAAATTCCCGCTTTAACCCAAATAGGCCGAGGTGACTGTTCCCTTCACGCTAACTCTCTCACTGATATGACACACTGCCATCCTCCAGGCAGGAATTAACCCTTCTCACACAAGATGCGCAAAGCAACCCAATCCACAATCACTGATCGATGTGAGCGCAAATCCGATCCCTTCAAATGACCTTCCTGATCCTCATCATCCTCACACCACCCCCACCCCTCCACACAGTCCTGAAGGTGCTGCTTGTCTTGTGGGTAACTGCATTCATCAGGGACTTTCACCAATCGGATTTGCTAACACATGCCCTGGGAGTGTTTGATGGGACAGTGTAGAGGGAGCTTTACGCTGTATCTAACCCGTGCTGTACCTGCCCTGGGAGTGTTTGATGGGACAGTGTAGAGGGAGCTTTACTCTGTATCTAACCCGTGCTGTACCTGCCCTGGGAGTGTTTGATGGGACAGTGTAGAGGGAGCTTTACTCTGAATCTAACCCGTACTGTACCTGCCCTGGGAGTGTTTGATGGGACTGTGTAGAGGAAGCTTTACTCTGTATCTAACCCGCGCTGTACCTGCCCTGGGAGTGTTTGATGGGACAGTGTAGAGGGAGCTTTACTCTGTATCTAACCCGTGCTGTACCTGCCCCGGGAGTGTTTGATGGGGACAGTGTAGAGGGAGCTTTACTCTGTATCTAACCCGTGTTGTACCTGCCCCGGGAGTGTTTGATGGGGACAGTGTAGAGGGAGCTTTACTGTGTATCTAACCCGTGCTGTACCTGCCCTGGGAGTGTTTGATGGGACAGTGTAGAGGGAACTTTACTGTGTATCTAACCCGTGCTGTACCTGCCCTGGGAGTGTTTGATGGGACAGTGTAGAGGGAGCTTTACTCTGTATCTAACCCGTGCTGTACCTGCCCTGGGAGTGTTTGACGGGACAGTGTAGAGGGAGCTTTACTCTGTATCTAACCTGTGCTGTACCTGCCCTGGGAGTGTTTGATGGGACAGTGTAGAGGGAGCTTTCCTCTGTATCTAACCCATGCTGTACCTGCCCTGGGAGTGTTTGATGGGACAGTGTAGGGGGAGCTTTACTCTGTATCTAACCCGTGCTGTACCTGCCCTGGGAGTGTTTGATGGGACAGTGTAGAGGGAGCTTTACTCTGTATCTAACCCGTGCTGTACCTGCCCTGGGAGTGTTTGATGGGACAGTGTAGAGGGAGCTTTACTCTGTATCTAACCCCGTGCTGTACCTGCCCTGGGAGTGTTTGATGGGACAGTGTAGAGGGAGCTTTACTCTGTATCTAACCCGTGCTGTACCTGCCCTGGGAGTGTTTGATGGGACAGTGTAGAGGGAGCTTTACTCTGTATCTAACCCGTGCTGTACCTGCCCTGGGAGTGTTTGATGGGACAGTGTAGAGGGAGCTTTACTCTGTATCTAACCCGTGCTGCACCTGCCCTGGGAGTGTTTGATGGGACAGTGTAGAGGAAGCTTTACTCTATCTAACCCTGTGCTGTACCTACCCTGGGAGTGTTTGATGGGACAGTGTAGAGGGAGCTTTACTCTATCTAACCCTGTGCTGTACCTACCCTGGGAGTGTTTGATGGGACAGTGTAGAGGGAGCTTTACTCTGTATCTAACCCGTGCTGTAGCTGCCCTGAGAGTGTTTGATGAGACAGTGTAGAGGGAGCTTTACTCTGTATCTAACCTGTGCTGTACCTGTCCTGGGAGTGTTTGATGGGACAGTGTAGAGGGAGCTTTACTCTGTATCTAACCCGTGCTGTACCTGCCCTGGGAGTGTTTGATGGGACAGTGTAGAGGGAGCTTTACTGTGTATCTAACCCGTGCTGTACCTGCCCTGGGAGTGTTTGATGAGACAGTGTAGAGGGAGCTTTACTCTGTATCTAACCCGTGCTGTCCCTGCCCTGGGAGTGTTTGATGGGACAGTGTAGAGGGAGCTTTACTCTGTATCTAACCCGTGCTGTACCTGCCCTGGGAGTGTTTGATGGGGACAGTGCAGAGGGAGCTTTGCTCTGTATCTAACCCGTGCTGTACCTGCCCTGGGAGTGTTTGATGGGACGGAGTTCTCATTGTCATCAATCACCTCAATGGGCAGTAAAATGTGTCCTAAGAAAGTGAAATACAATTCAAATTGTTTGCTCGCTCCTGAACTCTGAGCTTTGGTGCCTGTAAGTTTGGGACCTGGAGCCGACTCTCCCCTCAGAGCTGGCTTCTGCTTTCACTGTAAACACCGAGAGCTTCATCACTGCCCGGCAGAGTGCATGACGACTGTTAATTACCTGCTTCCCCCTCCCCCTCCCCCCCCTCCCCCTCACACTCGCCCCCCTCACACTCACACTCGCCCCTCCCCCATCCCCTCCCCCTCGCCCCCTCCCCTCCTCACGCTCGCCCCCTCCCCCTCGCCCCCTCCCCCTCACACTCGCCCCCCTCCCCCTCGCCCCCTCCCCCTCGCCCCCTCACACTCTCCCCTCCCCCCTCCCCCTCACACTCTCTCCTCCCCCTCCCCCCTCCCCCTCACACTCTCCCCTCTCCCTCCCCTCACACTCGCCCCCTCCCCTCCCCCTCACACTCTCCCCTCCCCCCTCCCCCCTCCCCCTCACACTCTCCCCTCCCCCCCCTCACACTCTCCCCTCCCCCTCACACTCGCCCCCCTCCCCTCCCCCTCCCCTTCCCCCCTCCCCCTCACACTCGCCCCCCTCCCCCTCCCCCTCCCCCTCCCCCGGAGTGCTTGCTCCCTTCTACGCCGTGTCGATCAGGTTCAAAGACTGTGGCTCAGTGTTTAAAAATTAAAAGGAAAGCAAACAGCTTCTCTCAAGCTCGGAATGGTGGGCGAGTAGAGTTTTATTGGGAACAATCCGGAACATTCTGCCCCTCTGGCGTGCCTGCGCGATACTGCTTGGCCTTTTGATTTTTCAGATATTCCATATCCTGCCCTCAGACTGGGCCTCTGCCTTAATTCAAACCACATTTACTGCAGTGAGCTGTTATTTTCAGTCAGAAGAGGCCTGTGTTACAGTTTGGCCCCTCTGCTTTCTTCTGTTGCCAGCCACATTCCGACACCTATTACTCCTGGCCCCGCTAGTTTGCCAGCGCCATCTGAAAGTGCCTCTTCTACCGCCTGGCCTGTAATACATACCACATGAATGCATCACCTGCACACTGCTCCTTAACTCTTACCCGCTCTGTCAGCCGTGGCTCAGTGGGCAGCACTCTCACCTCTGAGTCGGCGGGTTGTGGGTTCAAATCCCCCACTCCAGGAGCTCGAGCACAAAATCCAGGCCGACACTCCCAGTGCCAGTACTGAGGGAGTGCAGTCTATTAGGTTACTAGTCCAGTAACGTAACTACAGTCATGAATCTTAAGATCCATGAAGAAAGACTCAGGAAATAACGCTGGACGGCCAGCTGGTGGCGCCGTCCAAGGAGTATAAATACTCAGGCGTGGGCCCAGCTTGCCCAGGGACATTTTGTAAACAGGAACTAGTGAAGTACAACTAGACCTCCATGTCCTGAAACAAGTTGATTAAAGCCTTGCTTTATACTCAAACCAAGTGTGTAGTGAGTTTTATTACGTCAGCTACGACACTACCGTACCCTCAGCAGTTGACTAGTCTGTGCAGGAAGTCCTCTGTCTCTCACTCTCTCCTGCCTGCTCTCGGTCTATGTTCCTTCCTGGCTCCTCCTCGTTCACTCTTCCCCCTGTGCTAGCTACTCTGCTCCCTCCTTCCTCTTCGTGCCCACCTTCCATCCCCTCCTACTTGGTGCGTTTCTTGCGGACCCCCTACCACAGACGGGACCCACCATCCTCGCTGAGCAGTATCCTGCTACGCTGCCTCTGCTGAGCACCAAAACTCCACGGCCGAGAAATTGAGTTGAGGTGCCAAACTGGCGCCAAGTTCGCCTGGGCGCTGATTTTTGCGCAGCGTTCGGAGCATTAACGAACGTCAGAAATTCAGTTTCAGCGCCCCTAGAGGGAGATGGGGCGAGGCTCGAGGCGCTCCACGTCCCTCTTAGGGCGCTGAAACTGAATATCGCAGCGTGTGGCACTGCGGCACGGCACGCTGCGGTACTGCAGGCCTTCCTCCCATTGTTAAGGGGGAGGGTCCTGCAACAGTGCGATCCCCGATCGCGAGTGCCGGCAAAAGAGCCCGGCATCAAGGAGAAGTGCCGGGCTCTCGGGAAACAGCCGGCAATGCCGCGGGGGTGGGGGGGGGGGGGGGTGTCAGGAGGCCGGGGACGGAGGTGCTGGCAGGCAGCCGCCGAAAAAGGCGGCCGCCCCGCACCTCCACCTTAACTTGCGCCACTGCCGGCACAGCAAGGCCCCGTGAACCGGGTGCGGGTAGCGAACGGCGCTACAGCGGCGTTCGCTACCAAATATCGCGATCGGGGCGCTAATGGGGCGCTGCGCACACCGATGACGTCATCGGTGGCAGCGCAGCGCAACAGGCTAACGCCACCATTAGCGCCCCCGCTGAATATCGCGGGAGGTGCGGCCAGTGGCGCTACAGCCACTGACTGCCCTCTTTAGGCGCTAATAGGTGGCGCTACATACCCAATTTCTGCTCCCATGTCTCTACAATCTACTCGTCACTTAATTTCCTCTCTATGCAAAGCTCTCCGGACAAAATGCACCTACTGCCAGACACCTCTGCCCTCTTCGGTGTGATGGGGCACTTTCTCGGAGAAGCATCAGGCCCCTTGATAACACCCAGTGGCTCTTTGGCTGAGAATGGAAACTGTTGTGTATGTACCTTTAAGAGAGAACTGTTTTACAGCTCCTGTATACTGTAGTACCGGCAGTGACCACACCTGTATATAAAGCCAGAGCAGGCTTCTGTACTTCAGTCGTGAGACTACTCTACTCTAGTAAACACCTGTTGATTGTTAAGTTACAGCCTCCATGTAGTTCTTGGGGAAACATCCTATTTAAAGAATCACGGATCTAACAGTGGCGACGAGGTTGATTCGAATCTGCCTGCAACTCTGCATTTCCCGTCAAGGAGTCGCTCCGGGAGGACGGTGGAAGAAAGTCGAGGCCAAAAGCACAGGCGTCGACCACGAGCAACCACCCAGTCATCCGGCAGCAAGTGAACATCGCAGGAGTGACCGTTGAGAGCCACGACGATCCAGCAACAGACTGGCAACAGGTGCAGCGCACACCCTTCCCAGACAGCGGCGGCGGGAGCCGACCGACGGCGTAGAAAAGCCGAGCAGCGTCGACGGGGTAAGAGAGAGGGTGAAGCGCACAGGGCGCGGCCGGGGGTTAAAGAACTGAGCGGTGTCGAGGAAAAACAAGCAGAGAGAGAGAGAGGGTAAAGCAGCAGCCGGGTTCAGGACCGAGCGACGGCAATGGGAAAGGCGCACAGGAGAACGCGCAGAGCACAGCCAGGGCTCAAGGGCTGAGCCGCGTCCGCGGGGAGAAGAAGGGAGAGCGCGGGAGACGCCATTTAGACAGTTAAATTACACCCAGGGATGGCGAAGAATGGCAGTATCACGGCGTTCGACAATGAAGTCGAAGATTGGGCGACATATGTGGAACACATTGAGGTGTACTGCAGGGCGAATGAAGTGCCAGATGCTAGGAAAGCACTGGTTTTGTTAAATTCCATGGGTGCAAAAACTTATGGCTCACTGCAAAACCTGATAACCCCAGAGAAGCCCGTGGAGAAGAATTTCGAAAGTATAGTAGAAATCCTACAGGACCACTTAAGCCCCACACCGCTGCTGATAGCAGAAAGATTTAAGTTCCACAAAAGGAACCAGTATAAAGACGAAAGTAATGCTGAGTACTTAACGGAACTGCGCAAGTTATCGAAACACTGCCAGTTTGGAGCGGGACTATCAGATACGTTAAGGGGCAAGTTTGTGTGTGGGCTTCAAAGTGAAGGAACCCAGAAACGGCTTTTATCAGAAAAGGATCTTACGCTGGACAAGGCTTTCGGCATGGCAGTATCACACGAAGCAGCTGCACGGGGCGCTGCAGAGATACAACGGAGACCGCAAGAATACGGCACCAATGAAATGTCATATGGAGCAGGGAAGTGTTATCGCTGCGGCAGAACAACACACGATCAGAAGGATTGTTGGTTCAAGGACCAAGTGTGCAGACAGTGTGGAAAAACAGCACACATAGCAAGAGTCTGCAGGTCAGGGAAGAAAACCAACAGCAAGAAATCTCCACAGGAGAAGTACAAAAAGGTACATAAGGTGATGGACAGTAGTTCAGACGAACAGGGAAATGATACAGACTCCGGAAGCAAGGAGCTGGGTTGTCTGAAACTACATAAGGTAACCAAAATGGAGGATCACCAGACTATCTGGGTCACACTCAAGATAGACGGAGTCCAAGTGAAAATGGAATTGGACACTGGATCAGCCCTAACAGTCATAAACCAAAGGGACTACAAGCGGCTATTTCCACATATACCCTTGAAAGCTACAGAGATTGTCTTGAAGACGTACACGGGGCAAAAAGTCTACCCCAAAGGAAAAATAAGGGTGAAAGTGATATACAAAGGCCAGGAAATACCTAAAATGGACCTATATGTATTGCCAGATGGAGGACCACCACTACTAGGACGTGAATGGATCCGGAAGATACAATTAGATTGGCATTCCATACAGGCACTGAAGGTTGGGGCCAAAAAGGATGACGACGCCACACCTGGACGACTGTCAAAAATGCTAACTGACGCACAAGAAGTGTTCCAGGAGGGACTCGGAACACAAAAAAGGCATAACAGCAACGATTAAAATAGAGGAAAATGCAAGTCCAAAGTTTTTTAAGGCCAGACCGGTGTCTTATGCGATCCGACCAGCCGTTGAAGCAGAGCTGGAAGGGTTGGAACGTTCAAGAGTACTGTCCAAAGTAGACTGGAGCGAGTGGGCTACACCCATCGTCCCTGTAATGAAGGGGTCATTGAGCAATACGCCTGGGGAACCAAAGAAGGTCCGCATCTGTGGGGATTTTAAGGTGACAGTGAACCCAGTCCTTCACACGGTACAGTATCCGCTTCCACGGATTGAGGATATTTTCGCCTCGCTATCTGGAGGTAAACGCTTCACCAAAATTGATCTGGCCCAGGCGTACTTGCAAATGGAGGTAGAAGAAGCCTCGAAACAATACCTCACGATCAACACTCATAAGGGTCTCTATCAATACAACCGACTGGTGTTCGGGGTAGTATCGGCTCCGGCTATTTGGCAAAGGGCAATGGATCAAGTCCTGCAAGGGATTCCAGGGACCCAGTGTTATTTGGACGACATCCTGGTCACGGGCGAAAATGACAGTGATCACCTCGCCAACCTGGAGAAGGTGCTCACTAGATTAAAGGAATATGGGCTACGAGCTAATCGCCACAAGTGCGAGTTTTTCCAGAAGCAGATCTCGTATTGTGGCCACGTTATTGATGAAGAGGGGTTACATAAGTCCCCTGACAAGATTGAGGCAGTAGTCAAGGCTCCAGCACCGGAAAATGTGTCACAACTGAGGTCGTTCCTCGGGCTGGTAAACTACTACCATAAGTTCTTACCAAATTTGTCTACAGTATTACACCCACTGAACACCCTACTGCAAACGGGGGTACCATGGAAGTGGAATGACGAATGTAAACGAGCTTTCCAGAAGTGCAAAGAATTGATCACATCAAAAGAGGTGTTGGCCCATTTCAACCCAGCACTACCAATTCGGTTGGCATGTGATGCATCACCCTATGGTATTGGAGCGGTGCTGTTGCACAAATTCCCAGACGGGTTGGAGAGGCCAGTAGCCTTTGCGTCTCGGTCACTAACCTCAGCCGAGCGCAACTACGCCCAGATCGACAGGGAGGCCCTCAGCCTAGTATGGGGAGTAAAAAAATTCAACCACTATCTGCATGGGCAGAAGTTCACCTTGCTGACTGACCACCAACCACTTGTCTCCATCTTTAATCCAAAGAAGGGCGTTCCGGTGATGACTGCACAACGGTTACAAAGATGGTCCCTTTTTCTAGGGGCGAACCAATATGAAATAGAATATAAAGGCACGAAACAGCATGGAAACGCTGATGGGCTATCGCGCCTGCCACTGCCTACTGTGGAGGAAGCACCAGCAGTGGACCCTATCGAGATATTTTATTCGTCAATAATTGAACGATTGCCAGTAACTAACGCGGATATAGAGAAGGAGGCCCGCAATGATCCGACACTGTCTCGGGTATATGATTTGACGGTGAGGGGATGGCCAACACATGGCGACTCACTGTTGCCAGCATTCTCATCCAGAAGAGAACAGCTGTCAGTATGCCAGGGGACAGTGATGTGTGGATCCCGAGTGGTAATTCCACCCAAGTTAAGGGAGAGAGTGCTCAATGAGCTTCACGAAGGTCATCTGGGAGGGGTAAAAATGAAAAGCCTTGCTAGGGCGTATGTGTGGTGGCCGGGGATTGATCAACAAATCGAGGACCTAACCAAGAGCTGCTCAGGATGCCAGAAGGTCCAAAATGCACCACCACATGCCCCTCTACACCCATGGGAGTGGCCCTCCTCTCCATGGCAACGGGTGCATATTGATTTTGCTGGTCAATTCATGGACTCAATGTTCTTAATAGCAGTGGATGCGCACTCGAAATGGCCTGAGGTGATAAAAATGTCCTCAACCACTACAGAGAAAACGACTGCAGTCCTACGGACCATATTTGCCAGGAACGGCTTGCCAGAGCAGATTTGCTCTGATAATGGACCATAGTTTGTGTCCAAAGAGTTTCGGAAATTTATGAGAAGGAATGGGGTAAGGCATTACAAATCCGCCCCGTATCATCCAGCCACAAATGGGTTGGCTGAGAGGTTCGTACAAACCTTTAAAAAGGCGATAAAGGCCATGTGCGATGATGAAATTCCACTACAGCATAAGGTGGACAATTTCCTGTTAGCCTACAGAAATGCGACACATGCAGTTACCAACCAGACCCCGGCCATGATGTTCTTTAACCGAAGGTTGAGATCTCGTCTGGATTTGCTCAGACCAAATGTGCGAAGAAATGTTGAGGATAAACAATTCCAGCACATCAATGAGAAGCCGACAAGGAGCTTCAATGTAGGACAACCAGTCTTGGCCCGTGACTACCGAACAGAGAAATGGCAACCCGGAACGATACGCACACGGCAGGGGCCATTAATGTACACAGTGGATGTCGGGGAGAACATTGTGAGACGCCACGTCGACCAGATCTTAGCGTCACAGGAACGAGTCAATCCCATGTCTCGTGTACCTGGGGATGAACCCGACATACCGGTAGCATCTACCTCAGAAGCAGTAGCAGTGGAAACTGATGAACTAACCGACGAAAGGGGGCCAGAATCGCCTCCGCACCAAGAACAAGAACCTCAGGGAAGGCGCTATCCAGAAAGTATCAGAAAGCCACCCCAAAGACTGAATTTATAAATGGACTATTTTCAGTTAATGTTGCATGTTAAAAATGTTAATTGTTAAATGAATGTTATGGTACTGTTAATCTAAAAGGGGAGGAATTGTTGTGTATATACCTTTAAGAGAGAACTGTTTTACAGCTCCTGTATACTGTAGTACCGGCAGTGACCACACCTGTATATAAAGCCGGAGCAGGCTTCTGTACTTCAGTCTTGAGACTACTCTACTCTAGTAAACACCTGTTGATTGTTAAGTTACAGCATCCGTGTAGTTCTTGGGGAAACATCCTATTTAAAGAATCACGGATCTAACAGAAACCAAGTGACAACTGGCCATGGGCAGCCTCAGAGTTGACCCTGCATGGCTCACGCTTTTCCACTTCATTCCAGGAGGCTTAAACTTCGGCTGGGCACTTTCAGGAGCCGTGAGCAAGCGGCATGGGGTAATGATGATGACATAGTGTTGGCTACTGTGCGTGGTCTGAGAGGTCTCTTGGAGCAAGCAGGGACAGATAATGAAAAGAAACACATTGGGGGTACAAAGTTGGCTGAAGGTCATGGGCCTTGATGGTGGCCACAGGGTAACCTGTGCCCAGTTCAGACCGGCAATTCCCCTCTCTGCTCAAACATCAATAGGGACAAAACAAGGAGAATGTTTCCTACACACTCATAACATCTTCTACTGACCTGAAGTCCCCCCTGTTGTTAGTGACCTGTTCGGCCTGACAGTACGTTGCAGACGTGTCTATCACCACGATCTCCACCTTTCTGGAAGCATTCCCTCGTGATGTTGTGATGACGCACTCCCATTCTCCACTGGCAAGCAGGTAAATGTTTGAAAGGATCAATTCACTGCAAGACATGAAGGGAAGAGTCATCTTAACCATTTCAACATGTTAACCAATCCACTGCTGCTCAAAGGGAGTTTAATTCCTCGTAGCTGCCAGGGAATAGGTTCAATGTGGGATCATTCTTTTCTCCCTTATTTTGTTGAAATTGTAGTGTATGTGCCTTTAAGAGCCCCAGGTGTGCTGTAATGCCGGTAATTGCCACCCGGGCTATATAAGCCTGTATATTGTGTATATCCGTTCGAACCCCCCCCCCAGACTTTGCTTAGTAAACACCTATGAACCAACTCCTGTCTTCAGTGTCTTTATCTACACACGGACACTACAGTGGCGACGAAGTGGAAACGGACTTACCTGCAATTCGGCAGCACCTCAAGGACATCGATTCCTCGGGTGTCCAGGAGACTCAAGAAAGTGAGAGAAGCTGTGGTTTCACCAGCTGGTCAAGCTGGTGGCAGGTACTGCGCTAATCCTTCCTGGGCGTCAGGCTGGGGCTCCAGACAGGCAGCGAAATCGGAGGCAAGCAATAACGGACTGGGAGGGAGCACTCGGGAGACGGCCGGCGCGGCAAGCAGGTCAGCGTTCAGACCTGGAGAGAAAGTCCGGCGGGAACGAGTCTCCAACTGTAAATAAATCAATTTAAAAAAAAAGAAAGAACGGGAACCGCGGGAAACAGCGCTGTCATCGGCAGCAGCGGCGGGAAAGCGCGGGAAGCGCCATATCTTTGCTGCAGAAAAGAAAGAAAAGCGCGGGAAGCGCCATATCTTTTCTGAAATGCCTAAGTCTGGCAATATTGATGCTTTTGATCGCGAAATAGAGGATTGGACCACATACGTGGAAAGAGTAGAGGTATATTGCACTGCAAATGGAATAGAAGATGAAAAAAAAGCTTCAGTACTGCTGAACCTAATGGGCGCAAAGGCATACGGGCTGTTACGAAATTTAATCACTCCAGCCAAACCAAAGGACAAGAATTTTAAAGAAATTGTTGATACCCTGCAGGAGCACTTAAACCCAACACCGCTGCTGATAGCAGAACGATTCAAATTCTTCAAGAGAAATCAGCACAAGAATGAAAGTAACGCTGATTACCTAACCGAATTAAGAAAGCTATCAAAGTACTGCCAATTCGGGGCAGGGCTATCAGATTATCTTCGAGACAAATTCGTTTGCGGTCTCTTAAGTGAAGGAACACAAAAAAGGCTGCTTTCTGAAAAAGATTTAACATTGGACAAAGCTTTCAGTGTGGCTGTATCATACGAAGCAGCAGCAAGAGGAGCTGCAGAGATACAACAAAAGACACAGGACTTCGGCAACCATGAAATGACACAGGGTTTCGAAAGATGTTATCGCTGCGGCAGATCCACCCATAACCAGAGGGACTGCTGGTTCAAGGACAAAGCATGCAGGCAATGCGGAAAGATTGGACACATTGCACGGGTATGCCGATCTGGACAAAATAAATCCACAGACAGAAAAAAAAAAATCAATAAAGGAAAGTACAGGAAGGTACAAATGATGACGGACAGTAGCTCCGAAGACCAGAAGAGCGATAACGACTCCGAAAACAAGAGACTAAGCTGTCTCAAATTACATAATGTACTTGCCAAAGATGATTACCAAACCATTGGGTTACCCTCACGATAGCAGGGTCCCCAGTTAAAATGAAGCTAGATACAGGATCAGCTCTAACCGTAATAAATCGACGGGATTACGAGAGGCTATTTTCGCATATACCTCTAAAAGACACATCCATTATCTTAAAAACATATACGGGGCAGAAAGTATACCCCAAAGGAAAAATAAGGGTGCCTGTTGTATACAACGGCAAAGAAATACAAAAGTTGTATTTATACATTCTACAAGATGGTGGTCCACCGTTGTTGGGACGTGAATGGATCAGAAAGATACGTTTAGACTGGCACTCCATTCAGGCACTGACGGTGACCAGTAAGAAAAAAAACAATGATGACATCATACCTGAACGATTAAAAGACATCTTGGCCAACGCCAAAGAAGTGTTTCAAGAGAAACTAGGAACCTTGAAAGGCATCACCGCCTCGTCCAGCAGTCGAGGCAGAGCTGGAGAATTTGGAAAAGGCAGGCGTATTATCCAAAATAGATTGGAGCGAGTGGGCAACACCCATCGTTCCAGTCATGAAAAAAGCATTGAACAATGATAAATCTGAAGAACAGAGAAAAATTCGCATCTGTGGAGACTTCAAGGTGACTGTAAACCCGGTCCTTCACACAGTATAGTATCCTCTTCCGAGGATAGAAGATATTTTCGCCTCACTATCCGGAGGGAAACGTTTCACCAAAATTGACTTGGCATAGGCATATCTACAGATGGAGGTTGAGGAGGCCTCTAAAAAGTATCTCACGATAAACACACACAAAAGCCTGTACCAGTACAATCGACTGGTTTTTGGAGTAGCATCAGCTCTAGCTATCTGGCAAAGAGCTATGGAGCAAGTCCTGCAAGGGATTCCGGGGACTCAATGCTACCTAGACGACATCCTTGTAACAGGAGAAAACGACAACGAGCACCTTGCCAATTTGGAGCAGGTGCTCACTAGGCTGAAAGAACGGGGCCTACGAGCAAATCGGCCCAAGTGCGAATTTTTCCAAAATCAGATATCATATTGTGGCCACATAATTAATAATGAAGGGTTGCATAAGTCACCTCAAAAAATTGAAGCGGTCATAAAAGCCCCAGCACCTGAAAATGTTTCACAATTAAGGTCGTTCCTGGGATTAATAAATTACTATCATAAATTTTTACCGAACTTATCAACTCTTCTACACCCTCTTAATGAACTTCCACAAACAGGAGTAATTTGGAAATGGAACGAAGACTGTAAACGTGCCTTCCATAAATGCAAAGACTTAATCACATCCGAAGAAGTTTTGGCTCATTACAACCCATCACTGCCAATCAGACTGGCGTGCGATGCATCCCCTTACAGCATAGGAGCAGTATTATCCCATAAATTCCCTGATGGCTCAGAACGGCCGATAGCTTTTGCGTCACGCTCATTAAACTCAGCTGAGCGTAACTATGCCCAAATCGACAGGGAAGCACTCAGCCTGGTATGGGGAGTGAAGACATTCAACCATTACCTACACGGACAAAAATTTACCTTGTTGACTGACCATCAACCCCTCATCTCCATATTCAACCCTAAAAAGGGTGTTCCCATTATGACAGCGCAAAGGCTACAGAGGTGGTCCCTTTTTCTAGGGGCACACCAATACAACATAGAATACAAAGGGTCAAAACAGCATGGGAATGCTGACGGTTTATCGCGCCTACCGTTGCCAACGGTAGAAGAGGCACCTACAGTAGACCCAATAGAGATGTTCCACTCTACCATAGTGGAATGTCTACCAGTAACAAATTCTGCCATTGAAAGGGAGACGAGAAATGACCCGACTCTCTCACGGGTCTACGATTTAACAGTGAGGGGATGACCAGCACATGGCGAACCACTGTTGCCAGCATTCTCGCAAAGAAGAGAACAGCTGTCAGTGTGCCGAGGAACCTTGATGTGTGGATCCAGAGTGGTGATTCCACCCAAACTCCAGGATAAAGTTCTAAAGGAGCTTCACGAGGGGCATCTGGGTGGAGTGAAAATGAAGAACCTAGCTAGGGCGTTTGTATGGTGGCCAGGTATCGATGGAGACATCGAAGAAATGACCAAGAGCTGCCTAGGATGCCAGAAGGTCCAAAACGCTCCACCACAAGCCCCTCTACATCCATGGGAGTGGCCCTCATCTCCCTGGCAAAGGGTGCACATCGACTTTGCTGGTCCATTTATGGACTCAATGTTCTTAATCGTGGTTGATGCACACTCCAAGTGGCCGGAGGCAATAAAGATGTCCTCCACCACCACGGAAAAAACCATCACAGTATTAAGGACCATATTTGCCAGGAATGGGCTGCCGGAACAGATATGTTCTGATAATGGACCGCAATTTGTGTCCGAAGAATTCAGAAAGTTCTTAAAAAACAATGGGGTTAAGCACTACACGTCCGCCCCATACCATCCCGCCACCAATGGATTGGCTGAAAGGTTTGTCCAGACCTTCAAGAAGGCCATAAAGGCCATGGGTAATGAAGACATAAAACTTCAGCACAAGGTGGATAACTTCTTATTCGCATACAGGAATGCCACACACATGGTTACCAACCAAACTCCCGCCATGATGTTCTTCAATAGAAACCTAAGATGCCGGCTGGATTTGGTCAAGCCCAACATCAGAAGGGACGTGGAGAACCGGCAGTTTCAAGGCATGAATGAAAGGCCAACTAGAACCTTCCAGATAGGTCAACAAGTTTTGGCCCGGGACTACCGTACCGAGAAATGGCAGCCTGGAACTATCTGCACACGACTAGGACCACTGATGTATACCGTGGACATCGGAGAAAGCATAATAAGGCGCCGTGCTGACCAAATCATAAAGTCATCCGAAAAGGGACAACCTACACCACAACTCTATACGTCTAATGATGAAGTAGAGATACCCATATCTACCTCCGATCCGGTGATACTGGAACCCGATGAACCCGACACTGGCATTCAAGCCGAATCAGCCTTGCCAAAAGAACCTACTACACCACCAGAAACTACTACACCCCCGAGGCGTTATCCGGACCGAGTCAGGAAGCCTCCTGAGAGACTGACTTATAATTAATTAACTACAGCAATGTGTATATTATTTTTCTTATAACATGTAATTAATAATTACTTAAAATGTGATGTACTGGTTAGCTAAAAGGGGAGGAATTGTAGTGTATGTGCCTTTAAGAGCCCCAGGTGTGCTGTAATGCCGGTAATTGCCACTCGGGCTATATAAGCCTGTATATTGTGTATATCCGTTAGAATCTCCCCCCAGACTTTGCTTAGTAAACACCTATGAACCAACTCCTGTCTTCAGTGTCTTTATCAACACACGGACACTACAGAAATAATCTCTGGAACACAAATTAGAACAGATGAAAATCTAGAGTGCCCAAAAGGCCATTCTGCCCATCATCGCTGCTCCATTCAGAGCCATCAACATCCCTCCATCGACATCCCTCCATCAACATCCCTCCATCGACATCCCTCCATCAACATCTCTCCATCCAGAACCCATCAATCAAGCTCTATTCAGAGCATCTGGAGACTTCAGCGTGTCACTAAAACCAGTTGCCAATGCTCCGAAGTCTGAGGCTATCTCAGTGTGGGGGTTACAGCAGTCGGAGGCTGTCATACTGAGGGGTTACTGCAGTTGGAGGGTATCTCAGTCTGAGCTGTCCTCAGTGTTTGGGCTACACTCTCTGTGCTGCTGTGACATTGAGACTGCTCTGAATCAATGCAAATCTACAATATCACTGGTCCTTATGTGAGATTAAATAAAGTCTAGGTGGCAATGCCTTGTAAAATAAAGGGGAGTTATGTAAAATATGCTGCCAGAGTTTCCCAGAGTAGTTACCCTCCCAGCTAAAAGGTAATGTGTAATCTTTGCTCCGTTTGGATTTTGCCTGTTGGTTTCACTCCTCCCTTTCCAGGTTGTCCCCCCGCCCTCATAGCCTGCCCTCCCCACATTGTTTTTGCATCCCCGTAACTGGTCTATGGCGAGAGTTGGCACGCTGTGCTTTCAGCCCAGTTGGTCTGACGTTCCCCTGTGCACGGAATACCTGGATATCAAGGAGCAATCATGAATCAAGCTTTCCACAACGATCACACCGCTCTCCTCTTCCGGCTGCACCTGGATACTGTCGTGGTACCACAAGACCCTGGTGCTGTTGTCCAAATACGTAGCAGTGCAGACGAATGGCAGACGATCTCCTTGGAAGACCACTTGGCGAAGGGATGGAATCAACTGCAGAATTGGCAGTTCCAGCGGCCCATCTACAACCAAAACAGAATTCAGTGCCGTCAACTGGTGCCGCCATATACAGTATTGCCGTTGTTTACATTTTCTGCCTGCATGACTATAAAATGTTACAGCACAGAAGGAGGCCATTTGGCCCATCGTGCCTGTGCCAGCTCTTTGAAAGAGCTATCCAATTAGTCCCACTCCCCTACTCTTTCCCCCTAGTCCTGCACAATTTCAATTTCAATTATTTATCCTATTCACTTTCGAAAGTTACTATTGAATCTGCTTCCACCGCCCTTTCAGGCAGCGCATTCCAGATCACAACAACTCACTGTGTAAAAAAATTCTCCTCATCTCATCTCTTGACCAAAGATGGGAATCTGCAGGACAGTTTATACCACACTCTTGAGTATGGAAGTGTCTCACGTTGGCTTCAAGGTTAACGGGGTCCTTGAGGCGTGCACAAACTGAATATGGGAGGCTGGGCCAAAGAGGGGAAACCGAACGTTATTGGTGCGCGACCAACTGTGTTTTCATTGTGCCCCTGACAAAGAAAATATGTTTGCAAATGACTCGCAGAAGCTTTGAACTAACCTCCAATAATCCGCAGTTTGAAACATGGCATGGGGCTGGTTTGAGATTAAAAGAACGTTTAAAGAAACACTCATCTCGCCAACAGTGGGAGCCAACTTCACATCAGAATCCGTCACAGGCTGGACTGCCAAACAGCAAGTCACTTTAAGATCTTTCTCCCACAGCCAAAACAAATTTGCAGTCCTCACCATTTGGACTTGGTTTATTCTCCTCCTGAGATGGAATTGAATCATTTAAGGACGAGTCTGCATTGTTAAATCACTTGAATCCCAGAGAGCTCTGGCACAGAAGCAGTACATTCGCCTAAATCTGCACTGGAGTTTATCTCCATGACTCATCTACTCTAATCCCACTCTCCCCCTCACCCTCTAATATCCCACCCAGTCTAATCCCACTCTCCCCCTCACTCCCCGCACCCTCTAATATCCCACCCAGTCTAATCCCACTCTCCCCCTCACTCCCCAAACCCTTTAATATCCCACCCAGTCTAATCCCACTCTCCCCCTCACTCCCTGTACTCGCTAATATCCCACCCAGTCTAATCCCACTCTCCCCCTCACTCCCCGCACCCTCTAATATCCCACCCAGTCTAATCCCACTCTCCCCCTCACTCCCTGCACCCTCTAATATCCCACCCAGTCTAATCCCACTCTCCCCCTCACTCCCCTCACCCTCTAATATCCCACCCAGTCTAATCCCACTCTCCCCCTCACTCCCCGCACCCTTTAATATCCCACCCAGTCTAATCCCACTCTCCCCCTCACTCCCCGCACCCTTTAATATCCCACCCAGTCTAATCCCACTCTCCCCCTCACTCCCCGCACCCTTTAATAGCCCACCCAGTCTAATCCCACTCTCCCCCTCACTCCCCGCACCCTTTAATATCCCACCCAGTCCAATCCCACTCTCCCCCTCATTCCCGCACCCTTTAATATCCCACCCAGTCCAATCGCACTCTCCCCCTCACTCCCCGCACCCTTTAATATCCCACCCAGTCTAATCCCACTCTCCCCCTCACTCCCTGTACCCTTTAATATCCCACCCAGTCTAATCCCACTCTCCCCCTCACTCCCCGTACCCTTTAATATCCCACCCAGTCTAATCCCAATCTCCCCCTTGTAATGTATATACCTCAAATGGGGGAACTATGTTTTACAGCTCATGTATACTGCAGTACCGGCAGTGACCACACCTGTATATAGCACTGAGTACTAATCTGTACAGATCAGTTGCAGTGTGAGCCACGTTGAGTAAACACCTGTTGTACCGTTCTCCGCAGTCTGTGTCTTATTATACACGGACGCAACATTGGCGACAAGGCAGGTTCGAACTTACCTGCAACTCTGCATCACCTCCCGGGGATTCGTTCCTGGAGATCAGTGGATTGGAGGTCAAGGCCAGAGACTCGAGAATTGTGGGGGAGGCTGTCGAGAGCCAGGCTTGGCTTTCCAGTCGAGGTGGTCCAGCGAAACGGGCTGGCAACAGGTAGTGCGCAGACCCTTCCCGGACAGCGGCAGGCTAGAGCCCGACCGAGCGGCACAGCAAAGGGCCGAGCAGCGTCAACGGGGGAGAGAGAGAGAGGGCAGAGCGCACAGGGCGCAGCCGGTGTTCAGGGGCCGAGCAGCGTCGGAGAGAGGGAGAGAGACGCGCAGAAACCCGCGAGGCGCCGCTATTGCCACGAGGACCGCCGAGAGCGGCGTTGGCAGCAGCACAGGAGAAGCGCGCGAAACCTACACGGCGCCGCCATTGCCACGAGAACCACCGGGAGCGGCGTTGGCAGCAGCGGGGGAGGAAGGAAAGCACGGGAGACGCTATTTTAAGTCATTGGGAGACGCCATTTTAAACCACACCCAAAATGCCGAAGAGTGGCAGTATCAACGCATTTGACAATGAAGTCAAAGATTGGACTACATATGTCGAACGAATAGAGGTGTACTGCAAGGCAAATGAGGTGTCAGATGACAAGAAAGCGTCGGTATTGTTAAATTTAATGGGTGCAAAGACGTATGGTTTATTACGAAATCTAGTAACCCCAACGAAGCCAATGGAAAAGAGTTTTGAAGACATAGTAACGATACTAAAGGAACATTTAAACCCCACACCGCTGCTGATAGCAGAAAGATTCAAGTTTCACAAACGGAACCAGCATAAGGATGAAAGCAATGCTGATTATTTAACAGAACTGCGCAAACTATCGAAACACTGCCAGTTTGGAGCGGGACTGGCAGATACCTTAAGGGACAAGTTTGTGTGTGGGCTTCAAAGTGAAGGAACCCAGAAATGGCTTTTATCTGAAAAGGACCTTACGCTGGAAAAGGCTTTCAGCATTGCGGTATCATATGAAGCAGCAGCACGGGGCGCTGCAGAGATACAACAGAGACCGCAAGAATATGGCACAAACGAAATGTCATATGGAACAGAGAAGTGCTATCGCTGCGGCAGAACAACACACGACCAGAATGATTGCTGGTTCAAAGACAAAGTGTGCAGACAGTGTGGAAAAGTAGGACACATAGCACAAGTCTGCAGGTCGGGAAAGAAAACCAGCAATAAGAAACCTACCAAAGGAAAGTACAAGAAGGTACATAAGATGACGGAGAATAGTTCAGACGAACAAAAGAGTGATAACGACTCCGAAAGCAGGGAACTGAGTTGTCTGAAACTACATAATGTGATCACAACGGAGGATCACCGAACCATTTGGGTCACTCTCAAGTTAGCAGGAATCCAGGTAAAAATGGAATTGGACACAGGATCAGCCCTAACAGTCATAAACCGACGGGACTACGAGCGGCTATTCTCACACATACCCTTGAGAGACAGAAAAATTATTTTGAAGACGTACACGGGGCAAAAAGTCTACCCCAAAGGAAAAATAAGGGTGACCGTTATATATAACGGTAAGGAAACACCAAAACTAGACCTGTACGTATTGCAAGATGGAGGACCACCATTACTGGGACGTGAATGGATCCGGAAAATACAACTGGATTGGCATTCCATACAGGCACTGACTGTGGCTGACAAAAAGGATGACGACGTCACACCTGGGCGTCTGTCAAAGATCCTAACTGACGCGAAAGAAGTGTTCCAGCAAGGACTCGGAACACTAAAAGGCATGACAGCGATGATTAAAATTGAAGAAAACGCAAGCCCAAAATTTTTTAAGGCCAGACCGGTACCTTATGCGATCCGCCCAGCCGTCGAAGCAGAGCTGGAGAGTCTGGAACGTTCAGGTGTACTGTCCAAGGTAGACTGGAGCGAGTGGGCTACACCCATCGTCCCTGTGATGAAAAAGTCGTTGAGCAGCACGCCTGGGGAACCAAGGAAGGTTCGCATCTGTGGGGACTTTAAGGTAACAGTGAACCCGGTCCTTCACACTGTACAATATCCACTTCCGCGGATTAAAGATATTTTCGCCTCGCAATCTGGAGGGAAACGCTTCACTAAGATTGATCTGGCCCAGGCGTATCTGCAAATGGAGGTAGAAGAAGCATCAAAAAAATACCTCACAATCAACACCCATAAAGGTCTCTACCAATACAACCGGCTGGTATTCGGGGTAGCATCAGCTCCGGCTATTTGGCAGAGGGCAATGGAACAAGTCCTGCAAGGGATCCCAGGGACCCAGTGTTATTTGGACGACATCCTGGTCACGGGCGAAAATGACAGTGATCACCTCGCCAACCTGGAGCAGGTGCTCACTAGATTGCAGGAATATGGGCTCCGGGCTAACCGCCCCAAATGCGAGTTTTTAAGAAAACAGACCTCGGATTGTGGCCACGTTATCGATAAAGAGGGGTTACATAAGTCCCCAGAGAAGATTGAGGCAATAGTCAAGGCTCCAGCACCAGAAAATGTGTCACAACTGAGGTCGTTCCTCGGGCTGGTAAACTATTAACATAAGTTCTTGCCAAATTTGTCTACAATACTACACCCACTGAACACCCTACTGCAAACTGGGGTGCCATGGAAGTGGAGTGACGAATGTAGACGAGCTTTCCAGAAGAGCAAAACACTAATCACATCGAAAGAGGTATTGGCCCATTACAACCCGGCATTACCAATTCGGTTGGCATGTGATGCGTCACCCTATGGCATTGGAGCGGTGCTGTCGCACAAATTCTCGGACGGCTCAGAGAGGCCAATAGCCTTTGCGTCACGATCACTAACCTCAGCCGAGCGTAACTATGCCCAGATTGACAGGGAGGCCCTCAGCCTAGTGTGGGGAGTGAAAAAGTTCAATCACTATCTGCACGGGCAGAAATTCACCTTGCTGACTGATCACCAGCCTCTTGTCTCCATTTTTAATCCAAAGAAGGGCGTTCTGGTGATGACTGCGCAACGACTACAAGGATGGTCACTTTTTCTAGGGGCGCACCACTATAAGATTGAATATAAGGGCAAGAAACAGCATGGAAATGCTGATGGGCTATCACGCCTGCCACTGCCTACTGCGGAGGAAGCACCAGCAGTGGATCCTGTCGAAATATTCCATTCGACTATAGTTGAATACCTACCGGTAACTAACGCTTGTATCGAAAAAGAAACCCGAAATGACCCGACACTGTCTTGGGTATATGATTTGACGGTGAAGGGATGGCCAGCACATGACGACTCACTGTTGCCAGCATTCTCGACAAGGAGAGAACAGCTGTCAGTGTGCCGGGGGACCTTGATGTGTGGCTCCCGAGTGGTAATTCCACCCAAGTTAAGGGATAGAGTGCTCAATGAGCTTCATGAGGGTCATCTGGGAGGGGTAAAAATGAAAAGCCTAGCCAGGGCTTATGTGTGGTGGCCGGGAATCGATAAACAAATCGAGGACCTGACCAAGAGCTGCTCAGGATGCCAGAAAGTCCAAAATGCACCACCACAGGCCCCTCTACACCCATGGGAGTGGCCCTCATCTCCATGGCAACGGGTGCATATTGATTTTGCTGGTCCATTCATGGACTCAATGTTTTTAATAGCCGTGGATGCGCACTCGAAATGGCCTGAGGTCATCAAAATGTCCTCCACCACCACGGAGAAAACTATTGCAGTCCTACGGACCATTTTTGCCAGGAATGGCTTGCCAGAACAGATTTGCTCCGACAACGGACCACAGTTTGTGTCCGAAGAGTTCCGGAGGTTCTTGAAAAAGAATGGGGTAAGGCATTACACATCGGCCCCGTATCATCCAGCCACAAATGGATTGGCTGAGAGGTTCGTACAAACCTTTAAGAAGGCAATAAAGGCTATGTACAATGACAACATTCCGCTGCAGCACAAGGTGGACAAATTCCTGTTCGCCTACCGGAATGCGACACATGCAGTCACCAACCAGGCTCCAGCCATGATGTTCTTTAACCGAAGGTTAAGATCTCGCCTGGATTTCCTCAGACCAAACGTACGAAGAGATGTTGAGAGTAAGCAATTCCAGCACATCCATGAGAAGCCAACAAGGAGCTTCAATGTAGGGCAACCAGTCTTGGCCCGCGACTACCGAACAGAAAAATGGCAGCCAGGAACGATATGCACACGGCAGGGCCCACTAATGTACACAGTGGACGTTGGGGAGAGCATCGTGAGACACCATGCTGACCAGATCCTAGAGTCACAGGAACAAGTCAACCCCATGCCTCGCCCATACGTACCTGGTGATGAACCCGACGTACAGGTCGCATCTACCCCAGAAACAATAGCATCGGAAGCTGATGAACCAACCGACGACAGGGGGCCAGAGTCGCCTCCACACCAAGAGCAAGACACTCGGGAAAGGCGCTATCCAGAAAGGATCAGGAAGCCTCCCCAAAGACTGAATATATAAATAGACTATTTTCAGCTAATGTTGCATGTTAAAAGTGTTAATTGTAATTAGTTTGATATTTAATTGCTAAATGAGTGTTATGGTACTGTTAATCTAAAATGGGAGGAATTGTGATGTATATACCTTTAAGGGGGGAACTATGTTTTACAGCTCATGTATACTGCAGTACCGGCAGTGACCACACCTGTATATAACACTGAGTAGTAATCTGTACAGATCAGTTGCAGTGTGAGCCACGTTGAGTAAACACCTGTTGTACCGTTCTCCGCAGTCTGTGTCTTATTATACACGGACGCAACACCCCTCACTCCCCATACCCTTCAATATCCCACCCAGTCTAATCTCACTCTCCCCCTCACACCCCGTACCCTCTAATATCCCACCCAGTCTAATCTCACTCTCCCCCTCACTTCCCGCACCCTTTAATATCCCACCCAGTCTAATCCCACTCTCCCCCTCACTCCCCGTACCCTTTAATATCCCACCCAGTCTAACCCCACTCTCCCCCTCACTCCCCATACCCTTTAATATCCCACCCAGTCTAATCCCTCTCTCCCCCTCACTCCCCGCACTCTTTAATATCCCACCCAGTCTAATCCCACTCTCCCCCTCACTCCCCGCACTCTTTAATATCCCACCCAGTCTAATCCCACTCTCCGGCTCACTCCCCGCACCTTTTAATATCCCACCCAGTCCAATCCCACTCTCCCCCTCACTCCCTGTACCCTTTAATATCCCACCCAGTCTAATCCCACTCTCCCCCTCACTCCCCGCACTCTTTAATATCCCACCCAGTCTAATCCCACTCTCCCCCTCACTCTCCGTACCCTTTAATATCCCACCCAGTCTAACCCCACTCTCCCCCTCACTCCCCGCACTCTTTAATATCCCACCCAGTCTAATCCCACTCTCCCCCTCACTCCCCGAACCCTTTAATATCCCACCCAGTCTAACCCCACTCTCCCCCTCACTCCCCATACCCTTTAATATCCCACCCAGTCTAATCCCTCTCTCCCCCTCACTCCCCGTACCCTTTAATATCCCACCCAGTCTAACCCCACTCTCCCCCTCACACCCCGTACCCTCTAATATCCCACCCAGTCTAACCCCACTCTCCCCCTCACTCCCCGCACTCTTTAATATCCCACCCAGTCTAATCCCACTCTCCCCCTCACTCCCCGCACTCTTTAATATCCCACCCAGTCTAATCCCACTCTCCCCCTCACTCCCCGTACCCTTTAATATCCCACCCAGTCTAACCCCACTCTCCCCCTCACACCCCGTACCCTTTAATATCCCACCCAGTCTAACCCCACTCTCCCCCTCACTCCCCATACCCTTTAATATCCCACCCAGTCTAATCCCACTCTCCCCCTCACTCCCCGCACTCTTTAATATCCCACCCAGTCTAATCCCACTCTCCCCCTCACTTCCTGTACCCTTTAACATCCCACCCAGTCTAATCCCACTCTCCCCCTCACTCCCCGTACCCTTTAATATCCCACCCAGTCTAATCCCACTCTCCCCCTCACTCCCCGCACCCTTTAATATCCCACCCAGTCTAATCCCACTCTCCCCCTCACTTCCTGTACCCTTTAATATCCCACCCAGTCTAATCCCACTCTCCCCCTCACTTCCTGTACCCTTTAACATCCCACCCAGTCTAATCCCACTCTCCCCCTCACTCCCCGTACCCTTTAATATCCCACCCAGTCTAATCCCACTCTCCCCCTCACTCCCCGCACCCTTTAATATCCCACCCAGTCTAATCCCACTCTCCCCCTCACTCCCCGCACTCTTTAATATCCCACCCAGTCTAATCCCACTCTCCCCCTCACTTCCTGTACCCTTTAATATCCCACCCAGTCTAATCCCACTCTCCCCCTCACTCCCCGTACCCTTTAATATCCCACCCAGTCTAATCCCACTCTCCCCCTCACTCCCCGCACCCTTTAATATCCCACCCAGTCTAATCCCACCCTCCCGCTCACTGTCCGTATTCCTCTTTCTCAAGCAACACTCTAATTCCTTTCGTAAAGGACAGAGGTTGTGACAGAGAATTCCACATTCTAACCATTCTGTGCAACAACTTTTTTTATTAACCTCCCCTTTCATTCTTTTTTGAGATTACCTCGCACTTCTTCCCTCTCGTTACCATCTCACTGACCAAAGGAAACAATCTCTCACTATTTTCCTTAACAGGGCCCTTGATAATCTACCAGGTCACCGTCTAAACTTCCGCACTCTGGTGAAAATATAACTAACGCCTCAAATCTCCCAATAACTGGAACTGCTCATTTCTGGTAACATCCCAGTAAAGGTTTCCTCAGGGAATCACTAAATACCTGGAGCTCCACTACAGGATGGTGTTGCTATACATGGCCTCACCCCTTCTAAACTCCTCCAGCCCTACAATATTCCAAGATCTCTGCGCTCCTCCAATTCTGGCTTTTTGCGCATCCTCAGTTTCCTTCGCTCCACCATTGGCGGTCGTGCCTTCAGCTGCCTGGGCCCTAAGCTCTGGAATTCCCTCCTTAAACCTCTCCGCCTCTCTCTCCTCCTTTAACACACTTTTAAAAACTTTGACCAAGCTTTTGGTCACCTGTTCTAATATTTCCTTATGAGGCTCGGTGTCAAATTTTGTCTGATCGCGCTCCTGTGAAACGCCCTGGGACGTTTTACTATGTTAAAGGCGGTACATAGATGTAAGTTGTTGTTATACTTACCACACACCAGTTGGTTTTCCTTCAAGTCTTTGAATGGTTGTCCGCTCAGTGCTTTGGGATAAGCGCACACCGTCTCCTCTGAGATTCGCACCGAGCTGTTCCTCTCCCAGTTCAGCACCCACCGCATGTTACAGTCACAGATCAGGAACTCGCTGTTGAAATCACTGAAAGCGAAAGACACAGTTTCCCATTTGGAATCGGAGCAGGAAAAGAAATCAAATGGGGTGGTGCGGTGGCTTTAGGGGCTGTCCTTTCACCTCTGGACCCGGTGTTCGAACCCAATGGTGGGATTAAAGTCCTCTTTGCTCGCTGTAAGGGCCCTATCTGGCTCACTCGCAGTCCAGTTACTCTTGGACATAAACCCTCATCTAAATTGGCACAAACTGGACAATCTCACTCAGAGCAGGACAGCTGATGTGGCAAATGGGAAAAATATCACGGGGGAAATGGCTATTCTGGGAGTGGAGCTGAGACACCTTGGTGGGGCAGAGTAGAGGGAGCGTTACCCTGCCTCCGACGGTGCTCTACCTACCCTGGGAGCGCTGGGTGACGGCACTGGGATATTTTTGGTGAGTTTTTGCATTCACCAAAGTGAATGGTGCCCACACCGGGGAAATTGCCTTTTTCTTTTGGCACCCAGTGCGAGTACCATGGGATGGTTGCAGGGGAATGCTCCCACTGCTTGGTCCTTGCAATGTATCCATCTCCCTGACCCTCCTGGAGCGTCTCCTAATGCACCTACGGGACATATCCAGTAATCAAATGAGACTCTCCACTCAGTCCAACTTTACATGGGATGTTGCTGTGCGCTAATTGGCTGCAGCATTCGCCTATATAACAGTGACTACCCTTCATTGTGTGAAGCGCTTTGAGATGCCCCGAGGAATTATATAACTGCAAATTCTTTCTTCGCAACCTGTGTGAAAACGCAACAGAAATGACTTCACACATGTGCTCCAAGTTGACCAGTCACAGTAAGATGTTGCAGAGAAAGGTCTGGGTGAACAGTCCCGTTGGACTTCAATAGGCAAAAGGTCTGGCAAGGTAAGGGCTCCATGAGTGTTGGGCCCGGGACTGAGACTGAAAGATGGAAAGGAAAACAAGTGCAGGAATTCGAATGATCGCCATCATACTCACATGACTTTAAGAGAGATCAAGGCATCAAAGAGGTCTGGGTAGAGGGTGGAGAAGATATTCCCTGACAGATTCCTGTTAAATGTGTAAATATCCAGCCGTTAGAAGTTCCCAGGTCAGTGTGAGAAACTGCGACAATTTAACACAGGAAATGTTTACACTGCAGCACAGGGTCTGTCTCTCCGTGCGGTTCAAATCCTCCTCGTTTTCAAATCCCTCTGAGCCCTCGCCCCCTCCCTATCTCTGTAACCTCCTCCAGCCCCACAACCCCCCGAGAACTCTGCGCTCCCCCACTCCCATCGCCCCACCATTGGCGGCCGTGCCTTCAGCTGCCGAGGCCCTAAGCTCTGGAATTCCCTCCCTAAACCTCTCCGCCTCGCTCTCCTACTTTAAGACGCTCCTTAAAACCTCCCTCTTTGACCAAGCTTTTGGTCACCTGTCCTAATATCTCCTAATGTGGCTCACTGTCAAATTTTGCCTGCAAAGCGCCTTGGGAAGTTTTACTACATTAAAGGCGCTATATAAATGCAAGTTGTTGTTGGTTTTGTTCCATACCATCTCAAGTCAGTTTTAAAGGGGAGCCTCGCCCCGCGAAGGAAGAGATAGAATCCAATGTTATTTCCAACACAGTAACAGAAGCAACACATTGGCAAAGACTTGGAGATACAGGTGATGCTGACAACCAGAGAGAGATTTATCAAACATTCCTCGCTGGGCTGGAGATTTTTTTGAAAAAGTATTTTGACGCAGAGAAGTGGTGGGTGGGTGGGCGGGGGGGGGGGGGGGGGCGGTCCTTGTAGCCGACTCGAAGATCAAAAGTCGCTTCTTCCTCGGGTTAAACCCAGGCTCCGTCCGTCAGTCCCACTCCGCTAGAGGGCAAATAACACACAGCAATATCGGAGGAGCAGGGGATTTCTCTCCGGTGTCCCGGCCAACATCCATCCCGCAACCAGCACCGTAACAACCGATTAACCCGTCATTTATCTCCACTGCTGTTAGTGGGATCTTGCTGTGCACAGATTGGCTGCCGCACTTCCCTACAGAACAGCGACTGCACTTCAATATAGTTCACTGGGTGTGAAGCGCGTTGGGACGTCCTGAGGATGTTAACGGCGCTTTATAAATGAAAGCTTGTTCCTTTTATTTCTCTTTTTGGCCCTTCCTTCAGTGTCCCAAATCTACCCGCCGACTCCGGTTAAAAGGTGTTAAATCTCCTACTGACACCCTGCACCACCCCCCACCCCCCGCTCACCCTGTGCCGCTCTTAGATCGGCCGCTGTGCTGACCCCTCGCCCAATTACCCTCCCTCCTTGAGGGGAAATGCCTGGATTCACCTGGGAGGCGTTGCCTGAAGCAAGCTCCCAGAGACAATGGCAGGATGTCTGCGGGAATCACCATATAGAATGAAACGGCACAGGAGGAGGCCATTCGGCCCATCGTGCCTGTGCCGGCTCTTTGGTCGAGCTCTCCAATTAGTCCCACTCCTCCTGCTCTTTCCCCACAGCCCTGTAAATTTTTCCCCTTCAAGTATTTATCGAATTCTCTTTTGAAAGTTACTATTGAATCTGCTTCCACCGCCCTTTCAGGCAGCGCGTTCCAGATCACAACAACTCGCTGCGTAAAGAAATGTTTCATCATGTTGCATCTGGCTCTTTTGCCAATCTGTGTCCTCTGGTTACCGACCCACCTGCCACTGGAAACAGTTTCTCCTTATTTACTCGATCAAAACCCTTGATGATTTTGAACACCTCTATTCAATCTCCTCTTAACCTTCTCTGCTCCAAGGGGAACTAAACTCGCGTCACGGGGACAGAACTTAAAGGGGCAATAACAAGGGCTTGAGCAGCCCGAGTGTGGGCCCCACCATACTCACAGTCTGGTCAGACTTGTCAGGGTCTGAAACATTGCCGGGTTCAGGCATCCGATTCTGTTATTGGACAGGTCTCTGCGGTTAAAAGAAAGTATTACAATTAATAAATAAATCAGCGTATTTTAACAGAATATGGAAGTTAAATCACGTTAGAAAGATCGACCAATATTCAGAGCACGGGAAGGCTGCTAACACCTCTGTTCAAAAAACTGGAGAAAGGGATAAACCGGGTCAGTCAGCCTAACCTCGGATTTCTAGAGCCCATAATACGGGATAAAGTTAATACTCACCCATAAAGGCAAGGGTTAAAGACAGTCAACACAGATTTCTAAAATCGATAAAGTGCCACATAACAGGCTCGCCAGCAAAGTTGAAGCCCATGGAATAAAAGGGACAGTGGCAGCATGGATACGGAATTGGCTAAGTGACAGGAAACAGAGAGTAGTGGTGAACGGTTGTTTTTCAGACTGGCGGAAGGTACAAGTGGTGTTCCCCGGGGGTCAGTACTAGGACCACTGCTTTTCTTGATATATATTAATGACTTGGACTTGGGTGAACAGGGCACAATTTCAAAATTTGCAGATGACACAAAACTTGGAAGTATAGTGAACAGTGAGGAGGAGAGTGATAGACTTCAGGAGGACAGAGACAGGCTGGTGGAATGGGCGGACACGTGGCAGATGAAATTTAACGCAAAAAAGTGCGAAGTGATACATTTTGGTAGAAAGAATGAGAAGATGCAATATAAACTAAAGGGTACAATCCTAAAGTGGGTGCATGAACAGAGAGACCTGGGGGTATATGTGCACTAATCATTGAAGGTGGCAGGGCAGGTTGAGAAAGCGGTTAAAAAAGCATACGGGATCCTGGGCTTCATAAATAGAGGTATAGAGTACAAAAGCAAGGAAGTTATGATGAACCTGCATAAAACACTGGTTTGGCCCCAACTGGAGTATTGTGTCCAATTCTGGGCACCGCACTTTAGGAAGGGTGTGAAGGCCTTAGAGAGGGTGCAGAAAAGATTTATGAGAATGGTTCCCGGGATGAGGGACTTCAGTTACATGGATAGACTGGAGAAGCTGGGGTTTTTCTCCTTGGAGCAGAGAAGGTTGAGAGGAGATTTGATAGAGGTGTTCAAAATCATGAGGGGTCTGGGCAGAGTAGAGAGAAACTGTTCCCATTGGCAGAGGGGTCAAAAACCAGAGGACACAGATTTAAGGCGATTGGCAAAAGAACCAAAGGCGACATGAGGAAAAACTTTTTTACACAGCGAGTGGTTGGGATCTGGAATGCACTGCCTGAAAGGGTGGTGGAGGCAGATTCAATCACAGCTTTCAAAAGGGAATTGGATAAGTATCTGAAGGAATTTTTTTTACAGGGCTACGGGGAAAGGGCGGGGGAGTGGAACTGGCTGAAGTGCTCTTGCAGAGAGCCGGCACGGGCTCGACGGGCCAAATGGCCTCCTTCTGTGCTGTAAACATTCTATGATTCTAAGGCAAGTTGTGTCTGACAAATTTAATAGAGTTTTATGAAGAAATAACGGAATGCGTTGGTAAAGGAAATGTGTTTATGGATTTTCAGAAGGCGCTTGATAAGGTGCCACGTAGAAGGCTTGTTTATAAAATTAAGGTAAACTGGGGGTAAATTTTGACTTGGCGAGATAGTGTTAGCGAATCGGCAGCCCGCTTGACATCTCTCCCGATTTTTATTTCCATTGAAGTCAAAGATTGGAGAGAGACGTAAAGTGGGCTGCCGATTCACTAACACGAACTGTCTCGCAAAGTCACAATTGCCCCCGCAGTATTAAAGGGAGTGCGGTAACATGGAGAGGAAGCTGGTTACAGAAAGCAGCGAGCAGTGATTAATGAATGCTTTTTTCCACGGAAGCAATGTAAACAATGGTGTCCCCTAGGGGTCAGTGTTGGGACCATTGCTCTTCTCTCTCTCTCTCTCGGATCTGGGTACAGGGGACACACTATCAAAATATGCAGACATATTTGGGTGCCTTAATTTAGGAAGGATGTCAAGGCCATGGAGAGGGTTCAGAAGATGATCTCAGGGATTTCTCCTCATCTCCCCTCTGTTTTTCCCCCTTAAATCACCTTCAATCTGTGTCCTCTGGTTACCGACCCTCCTGCCACTGGGAACTGTTTCTCCCTATTTATCAAAACCCCCTCATGATTTTGAACACCTCTATTAAATCTGCCCTTAACCATCCCTGCTCTAAGGAGAACAACCCCAGCTTCTCTAGTCTCGCCACATCACTGAAGTACCATTCTGGTCAATCTCCTCTGCATCCTCCCCAAGGCCTTGACATCCTTCCTATAGTGTGGTGCCCAGAACTGGACACAATGCTCCAGCTGGGGCCCTCTAAGCCTCTATTAATAAAGCCAAGGATCCTGTATGCTCCCAAGTTTGCATAAAAGAACTGGGTTCTCATTTTTGAAATGTAATGCGTCAAGCCGGTCACTGGGAGGCAGAGCAGGCATGGTCCGCAGGCAACCACCCCCCCACCCACCACGGAATCCACTTTAATAAAACAGGAGCCCTTTTGAATGTGGGAAGGGGAATCTGCACGGTGCCCAATTCAAGAATTCAGATGCCAGCCAATCGGAAGGACCAGGTTCTGAGAGAGCCAACTTCGAAGGTCAGGAACCGAGCCTCAATTTTAAAAGGGCCGACGTTTGATTAATAATAAAAAAAGAACAAAGAACGATTGGCACAGAACACGTGCCACCCTGGCGAGGCCCTCGGGTTTCTTGCAGCTGGTACAGAAGTTGTCTGAATGTCGCCTTTCTGTCTGTTAACGGCAGACCTCCCATTGGATACACGATTCATTTGTCTAGACCCACACTCCGAGCCAGTACTGTCCCTTTAACCGCCTATCTGAATTCTCTGATGAATCTTTAAACCCGCGCAGGTCCCCTTATCTTGTCTGTTTGTCATTCAGGATCACCCCCCTCCCCTCACAAGGACATCCAAAAAGCCCACTAGATTATCCCCACCAAAAATGGCCTGTTTACAATCAAATCCTTTCTCCAGCAAGTGAGGCAGGGCTGGGTTTCGCTGCTAACTCTCTTCGGGTAGAGCAGGGGTGGAGGGGTGGGGGGAGGGTCCGCGCGGGGAGGGTCCGCGGGGGGAGTGTCTGCGGGGGGTGTCTGCGGGGGGAAGGTCCGCGGGGGGAGTGTCTGCGGGGGGAGTGTCCGCGGGGGGAGGGTCTGTGGGGGGAGGGTCCGCGGGGGGAGGGTCGGCGGGGGGAGGGTCTGTGGGGGAGGGTCCGCGGGGGGAGGGTCTGCGGGGAGAGGGTCCGCAGGGAGAGGGTCCGCGGGGGGAGGGTCTGTGGGGGAGGGTCCGCGGGGGGAGGGTCTCTCGGGGGAGGGTCCGCAGGGAGAGGGTCCGCGGGGGGAGGGTCTCTCGGGGGAGGGTCCGCGGGGAGAGGGTCTGCGGGGGGAGGCCAGGGCAATGTGTGAGCGAGACGGGACATTCCCAGAATGTGGAGTGGGGGGCAACTATGAAAAGGGCAGAGGGGGGCAGAGAGGGGGCAGTTGGCGCCTGGCGAAGATGCCCAGACTCGGGAAGAATCGGAATTACTTACAGCCGTTTGAGAGCCGGGAGCCCGTGGAAGGCCCCGGGCTGGATGGTGCTGATGAGGTTATTCTTCAGGTCTCTGTAGAAACAAAAAAAAGACACAGACAGGAGATCAGCAGCAATCACCACCGACCCCCCGGGATTCAGCGGCTTTCCTGAATCCGCCTGCCCCAGTAACGGGAGACCTTCACTTGACCCGCAGCTCAGCCCGGGCTGATAAGCGGGTAGCGGAGTGGGTTCAATGGGTAAATGAGGCACCCGGTATTGGACTGCACAGACTCGCAAGGTGCCCAGGTCCTCTCTCTAGTCCATGCTGATGTCACAGGAGGAAAAGATATTTCTACCTTCAACAAAAGAACGGGTTGTTTCAGCACTGTGTGTTATTTTTAAACCACAGGCTCATCTCTCTCTCTCTCTCTCTCACAACTGGGCACCAGAGTCACTCGTTGGGGTTAAAACAATTGTTTTTATTCAGCTACAGAAGTGGTTTGATCAAGGCCAGGCCGACGCTGCCTGCTCCAATACTGAATGAGCAGACTGCTTAGGAAAGTAGGCGATAAAAACAGAAACTGCTGGAGATACTCAGCAGGTCAGGCAGCATCTGTGGAGAGAGAAACAGAGTTAACGTTTCAGGTCGATGACCCTTCGTCAGAACAGAAACGTTAACTCTGTTTCTCTCTTCACAGACGCTGCCTGACCTGCTGAGTATCACCAGCATTTTCTGTTTTTATTTCAGATTTCCAGCATCTGCAGTATTTTCTTTTCGTAGGAAAGTAGGCAATTTGTCTGAAAACCAAAACTCATGGACATTATTCAGATGTACAATATAAACATTGCCATTTACCTGACCGCTATTACACAAACTAAAGTTCATCAACCGTCTTATAACTGCTGGCGTTAAGTTTTGCTTTCAATAGCTTTAAACATTGGCGGCCGTGCCTTCAGCCGCCTGGGCCCCGAGCTCTGGAATTCCCTCCCTAAACCTCTCCGCCTCTCTCTCCTCCTTTAAGACGCTCCTTAAAACCGACCTCTTTGACCCAGCTTTGGGTCACCGGTCCTAATATCTCCTGATGTGGCTCAGTGTCGATTTTGTTTGATTTACGCTCCTGTGACGCGTCTTGGGACGGTTTACTACACTAAAGGCGCTATATAAAGACAAGTTGTTGTTGTTAACAAGGGAGAAAAAATGGAATCACGTGAAGAGGTAAAAAACCCCCAGTAATTTTAGGGAAAATAATTTGCTGTAAAACAGGGGGGCGTGCGACGGATGGTTAATCCCACGGGCTGCCTCTCCACTCTTTGCCTCGCTCAGCGTTATCAGGTCCAGTGAAGGTGGGCGTTGCCAACTCTGCTTGGCCGTATTCCTGGAGGCTTCATCACCTGATCTCCCGCCTCCAACAGCCCCACCCGGCCAAACAGCCCCTTTTCCTCAAAATATTTTTCTAACGAATAAATAAAAACGTTCAAGCAAAACAAAGAGAAAAAAACCCCCAATTTTTTCCATGATTTTTCTCCCGGGTTTTTTCAGTGTTCTGGAGATTCATCTTCAGTTCCTGGCAATGCCTAGGACCCCCCCACCCCCCCCGGATAGTTTAACCTGCCTCTTCTCCAATGTCGACTGAGCCTCTTGCCTCCTTCCAACGTTCACAGTTTGCTTTTCTTTCAGACTATCACTTACGTACTTAACCTATTCCGACCTCCGACTGCACTGACACCGATGAGAGTAGTGGACCTCTTGAACTCTCACCCACTGACCTCTCTGGCTACTGCACTGCGGTGTAATCATTATCTGTTTTTGCTGTGTGTGCTGAGCCCCTTGACCCGTGCAAGGCTCCTGTACTGTACGTGTGCTATCTGACATTGCTCTCTGAGGTTCTCACTGCGTCATCTGTGGCCACAGAATGTAGAGGACTGCGGCTCGCTTCACGTAAGCCCCTCACTGTTGGCTACCAGCCAGAAGACCCCAAGCCCTGCCAGGCTCCGGACAGCCTCGTACAGGGAATTGGCAAATACATCCCGACTCCAGAGACTCGAGCCCGCGATCTAGGCCGACACTCCCAGTGCACTCTCGCCTCCCGAGTCAGAAGGTCGTAAAAGATCCCACGGCCACTATTTCGGAAGAAGAGCAGGGGAGTTCTCCCCGGTGTCCTGGCCAATATTTATCCCTCAACCAGATTATCTGCTCATTATCACATTGCTGTTTGTGGGAGCTTGCTGTGCGCAAATAGACTGCCGCGTTTCCCACATTACAACAGTGACTACACTTCAAAAAGTACTTCATTGGCTGTAAAGCGCTTTGGGACGTCCTGAGGTGGTGAAAGGCGCTGGAGAAATAGAAGTTCTTTCTTTCTGCCTTTAATTACTTGAAGACCATTTTGCAATAAGGGGGTCCTGATGGTGTGACTTCCCCTTGAAAGGCTGTCCTGGTGCGGAGAATACCTCTTAAAGGGATATGATTGGCTTGGTGTGGGACGGGGGAGGGGGAGGGAGAGTTGGTGCTTGTTTACCCACCCCGTGTCCCCGGTGTGATTAGTAGATAAACAGGTGACCGGGAAAGTTGATGTTCACAGCAGGATGTGGGTCTCGGGAGGAGGCCTCGGCGAGGGGGGGGGGGGGCGCGGAGGGCGATAAGCTATTAACCCTTGGCCAAGTATTCATTCTCCACGGTAAGCGGATACTCCAGACAATGGCAGGTGGGCTCCTGTTTCCGAGAGCCTGCTGTTTATTCAGTTGTGCCGTGAACACGTCTCCCGTTACACCCGAGGCTAAACACTTGTCACAACTGTTCTCGTGCAGCTGCCCTGACGGGGGTGGAAATGGTGACTGAACTTCCCTTGGGTCTGCGGCCCACTCCCCTATCTGGGGCACAGAAAGAAAGAACGTGCCTTTCTCCAGCACCTTTCACCACCTCACGACGTCCCAAAGTGCTTCACAGCCAATGAAGTACTTTTGAAATGTAGTCACAGCACAGCAAGATCCCACAAACAGCGGTGTGATAATCTGTAGGTGCTGCTCGAGGGATACATTGGGCCCCAGGACAACGAGGAGAGAACTCCCCTCTGCTCTTCTTCGAAATAGTGCCGTGGGTTCATTTACATCCACCAGACAGGGACTCGGTTCAACGTCTCATCCGAAAGATGGCAATGCAGCACTCCCTCAGTACCACCCCTCCGACAGTGCAGCGCTCCCTCAGTACTGCCCCTCCGACAGTGAAGCGCTCCCTCAGTACTGCCCCTCCGACAGTGCAGTGCTCCCTCAGTACTGCCCCTCCGACAGTGAAGCGCTCCCTCAGTACTGCCCCTCCGACAGTGCAGCACTCCCTCAGTACTGCCCCTCCGACAGTGCAGTGCTCCCTCACTACTGCCCCTCCGACAGTGCAGCGCTCCCTCAGTACCGCCCCTCCGACAGTGCAGCACTCCCTCAGTACTGCCCCTCCGACAGTGCAGCACTCCCTCAGAACTGCCCCTCCGACAGTGCAGCGCTCCCTCAGTACCGCCCCTCCGACAGTGCAGCGCTCCCTCAGTACCGCCCCTCCGACAGTGCAGCACTCCCTCAGTACTGCCCCTCCGACAGTGCAGCACTCCCTCAGAACTGCCCCTCCGACAGTGCAGCGCTCCCTCAGTACCGCCCCTCCGACAGTGCAGCGCTCCCTCAGTACTGCCCCTCCGACAGTGCAGCGCTCCCTCAGTACCGCCCCTCCGACAGTGCAGCACTCCCTCAGAACTGCCCCTCCGACAGTGCAGCGCTCCCTCAGTACTGCCCCTCCGACAGTGAAGCGCTCCCTCAGTACTGCCCCTCCGACAGTGCAGTGCTCCCTCAGTACTGCCCCTCCGACAGTGCAGCGCTCCCTCAGTACCGCCCCTCCGACAGTGCAGCGCTCCCTCAGTACTGCCCCTCCGACAGTGAAGCGCTCCCTCAGTACTGCCCCTCCGACAGTGCAGTGCTCCCTCAGTACTGCCCCTCCGACAGTGCGGCACTCCCTCAGTACTGCCCCTCTGACAGTGCAGCGCTCCCTCAGTACTGCCCCTCTGACAGTGCAGCGCTCCCTCAGTACTGCCCCTCCGACAGTGCAGTGCTCCCTCAGTACTGCCCCTCCGACAGTGCAGCGCTCCCTCAGTACTGCCCCTCTGACAGTGCAGCGCTCCCTCAGTACTGCCCCTCCGACAGTGCAGTGCTCCCTCAGTACTGCCCCTCCGACAGTGAAGCGCTCCCTCAGTACCGCCCCTCCGACAGTGCGGCACTCCCTCAGTACTGCCCCTCCGACAGTGCAGCGCTCCCTCAGTACTGCCCCTCCGACAGTGCAGCACTCCCTCAGTACTGCCCCTCCGACAGTGCAGCGCTCCCTCAGTATTGAACCTCCGACAGTGCAGCACTCCCTCAGTACCGCTCCTCCGACAGTGCAGCACTCCCTCAGTGCTGCCCCTACGACAGTGCAGCGCGCCCTCAGTACTGCCCCTCCAACAGTGCAGCACTCCCTCAGAACTGCCGCTACGACAGTGCGGCGCTCCCTCAGTACTGCCCCTCCGACACTGCAGCGCTCCCTCAGTACTGCCCCTCCAACAGTGCGGCGCTCCCTCAGTACTGCCCCTCCGACAGAGCGGCGCTCCCTCAGTACTGCCCCTCCGACAGTGCGGCGCTCCCTCAGTACTGCGCCTCCGACAGTGCGGCGCTCCCTCAGTACTGCCCCTCCGACAGTGCAGCACTCCCTCAGTACTGCCCCTCTGACAGTGCAGCGCTCCCTCAGTATTGAACCTCCGACAGTGCAGCACTCCCTCAGTACCGCCCCTCCGACAGTGCAGCACTCCCTCAGTGCTGCCCCTACGACAGTGCAGCGCTCCCTCAGTACTGCCCCTCCGACAGTGCAGCACTCCCTCAGAACTGCCGCTACGACAGTGCGGCGCTCCCTCAGTACTGCCCCTCCGACACTGCAGCGCTCCCTCTGTACTGCCCCTCCGACAGAGCGACACTCCCTCAGTACTGCCTCTCCGACAGTGCAGCGCTCCCTCAGTACTGCCCCTCTGACAGTGCGGCGCTCCCTCAGTACTGCCCCTCCGACAGTGCGGCGCTCCCTCAGTACTGCCCCTCCGACAGTGCAGCACTCCCTCAGTACTGCCCCTCTGACAGTGCAGCACTGCCCCTCCGACAGAGCGGCACTCCCTCAGTACCACACTGGGAGTGTTGGCCTGGATTTTGTGCTCACGTCTCTGGAGTGAGGCTTGAACCCATAACCTTCTCACCCACTGACCGACACCACCAGTGGAGCAGTGAGATGCTCTGCTAAATGTGCGACCCTTCCACGAGCACTGAATGCTGGGTGTTTTTGCAAACCTCACTGGCGGCTGGTTATGGTGTCTGCCCGAGAGGGGAGGGGGCGTTTGGGAGTCTCGAATGGTTCGGCCTTGCTGCCTTTCCCCTGCGTATCCTGCCATTTGTCATTAAAATTGAGCAGAAACAGGGCACCCTTTAAAGGGGCAGACTCGCCGTCCCTTTAAAGACCAGATTCAATGACTTCCAATTAAATTTAATGGTTACATATTTATTACTACTTCCCGCTCTGGGCTCGTGCTTTATTAAATGGTGAGAGTTGATGATATAAAGCACCTTGGCACATTGCCAGAGGGGTTACTGAGTGACAGTGTGAGGGGGCTGGATTAACATCAGTAGAGATACAATCAGTAACACAGGGCGCTGGGGGAGGGGTTACTGAGTGATAGTGTGAGGGAGCTGGATTAACATCAGTAGAGATAGTCAGTAACACAGGGCGCTGGGGGGAGAGGGGTTACTGAGTGACAGTGTGAGGGAGCTGGATTAACATCAGTAGAGATACAGTCAGTAACACAGGGCGCTGGGGGGAGAGGGGTTACTGAGTGACAGTGTGAGGGAGCTCAATTAACATCAGTAGAGATACAGTCAGTAACACAGGGCGCTGGGGGAGAGGGGTTACTGAGTGACTGTGTGAGGGAGCTGGATTAACATCAGTAGAGACACAGTCAGTAACACAGGGCGCTGGGAGGAGAGGGGTTACTGAGTGACTGTGTGAGGGAGCTGGATTAACATCAGTAGAGATACAGTCAGTGACACAGGGCGCTGGGGGAGAGGGGTTACTGAGTGACAGTGTGAGGGAGCTGGATTAACAGCAGTAGAGATACAGTCAGTAACACAGGGCGCTGGGGGAGAGGGGTTACTCAGTGACTGTGAGGGAGCTGGATTAACAGCAGTAGAGATACAGTCAGTAACACAGGGCGCTGGGGGGAGAGGGGTTACTGAGTGACAGTGTGAGGGAGCTGGATTAACATCAGTAGAGATACAGTCAGTAACACAGGGCGCTGGGGGAGAGGGGTTACTGAGTGACTGTGTGAGGGAGCTGGATTAACATCAGTAGAGATACAGTCAGTAACACAGGGCGCTGGGAGGAGAGGGGTTACTGAGTGACTGTGTGAGGGAGCTGGATTAACATCAGTAGAGATACAGTCAGTAACACAGGGCGCTGGGGGAGAGGGGTTACTGAGTGACAGTGTGAGGGAGCTGGATTAACATCGGTAGAGACAGTCAGTAACACAGGGTGCTGTGGGGAGAGGGGTTACTGAGTGACTGTGTGAGGGAGCTGGATTAACATCAGTAGAGATACAGTCAGTGACACAGGGCGCTGGGAGGAGAGGGGTTACTGAGTGACAGTGTGAGGGAGCTGGATTAACAGCAGTAGAGATACAGTCAGTAACACAGGGTGCTGTGTGGAGAGGGGTTACTAAGTGACTGTGTGAGGGAGCTGGATTAACATCAGTAGAGATACAGTCAGGTACACAGGGCGCTGGGGGAGAGGGGTTACTGAGTGACTGTGTGAGGGAGCTGGATTAACATCGGTAGAGATACAGTCAGTAACACAGGGCGCTGGGGAGAGAGGGGTTACTGAGTGACAGTGTGAGGGAGCTGGATTAACATCAATAGAGATACAGTCAGTAACACAGGGCACTGGGGGAGAGGGGTTACTGAGTGACAGTGTGAGGGAGCTGGATTAACATCAGTAGAGATACAGTCAGTAACAAAGGGCGCTGGGGGAGAGGGGTTACTGAGTGACTGTGTGAGGGAGCTGGATTAACATCAGTAGAGATACAGTCAGTAACACAGGGTGCTGGGGGAGAGAGGTTACTGAGTGACAGTGTGAGGGAGCTGGATTAACATCAGTAGAGATACAGTCAGTAACACAGGGCGCTGGGGAGAGAGGGGTTACTGAGTGACAGTGTGAGGGAGCTGGATTAACATCAGTAGAGATACAGTCAGTGACACAGGGCGCTGGGGGAGAGGGGTTACTGAGTGACAGTGTGAGGGAGCTGGATTAACATCAGTAGAGATACAGTCAGTGACACAGGGCGCTGGGGGAGAGGGGTTACTGAGTGACAGTGTGAGGGAGCTGGATTAACATCAGTAGAGATACAGTCAGTAACACAGGGCGCTGGGGGAGAGGGGTTACTGAGAGACAGTGTGAGGGAGCTGGATTAACATCAGTAGAGATACAGTCAGTGACACAGGGCGCTGGGGGAGAGGGCTTACTGAGTGACAGTGTGAGGGAGCTGGATTAACATCAGTAGAGATACAGTCAGTGACACAGGGCGCTGGGGGAGAGGGGTTACTGAGTGACAGTGTGAGGGAGCTGGATTAACAGCAGTGGAGATACAGTCAGTAACAGGGCGCTGGGGGAGAGAGGTTACTGAGTGATAGTGTGAGGGAGCTGGATTAACATCAGTAGAGATACAGTCAGTAACACAGGGCGCTGGGTGAGAGGGGTTACTGAGTGACAGTGTGAGGGAGCTGGATTAACATCAGTAGAGATACAGTCAGTGACACAGGGTGCTGGGGGAGAGGGGTTACTGAGTGACAGTGTGAGGGAGCTGGATTAACATCAGTAGAGATACAGTCAGTGACACAGGGCGCTGGGGGAGAGTGGTTACTGAGTGACAGTGTGAGGGAGCTGCATTAACATCAGTAGAGATACAGTCAGTGACACAGGGCGCTGGGGGAGAGGGGTTACTGAGTGACAGTGTGAGGGAGCTGGATTAACATCAGTAGAGATACAGTCAGTGACACAGGGCGCTGGGGGAGAGGGGTTACTGAGTGACAGTGTGATGGAGCTGGATTAACATCAGTAGAGATACAGTCAGTGACACAGGGCGCTGGGGGAGAGGGGTTACTGAGTGACAGTGTGAGGGAGCTGCATTAACATCAGTAGAGATACAGTCAGTGACACAGGGTGCTGGGGGAGAGGGGTTACTGAGTGACAGTGTCAGGGAGCTGGATTAACAGCAGTGGAGATACAGTCAGTAACAGGGCGCTGGGGGAGAGAGGGGTTACTGAGTGACAGTGTGGGGGAGCTGGATTAACATCAGTAGAGATACAGTCAATAACAGGGTGCTGGGGGCAGAGGGGTTACTCAGTGACAGTGTGAGGGAGCTGGATTAACATCAGTAGAGATACAGTCAGTAACAGGGCGCTGGGGGAGAGGGGTTACTCAGTGACAGTGTGAGGGAGCTGGATTAACATCAGTAGAGATAGTCAGTAACACAGGGCGCTGGGGGAGAGGGGTTACTGAGTGACAGTGTGAGGGAGCTGGATTAACATCAGTAGAGATACAGCCATCCCTGACAGTTCCCTCGAATTACAAAATGATATTGGGAAAAAAAAGTGAGAAAGAATATTAATTGTTGTTCGATCAAAATCAAAATCAGTCCAAAGATGTGCGGGTTAGGTTGATTGGCCATGATAAAAATTGGCCCTTAGTGTTAGGGGGGATTAAATACGTGGGGTTACGGGGATAGGGCTTGTGTGGGATGGCTGTCGGTGTAGGGACAGGGTACTGAATTTGGATGATCAGCCATGATCTCGTTGAATGGCAGAGCAGGCTCGAAGGGCTGAATGGCCTACTCCTGCTCCTATCTTCTATGTTTCTATGGCCTAGAAATTCAGTTAGGGGCGCCCAGCTCGCCTGGGCGCCGGAATTACCGCTGCGCGCGGAGCCACTTGCGCCAGTGGGATATTCAGTTTCAGCGCCCCAAGTGGAAGCCGGCCGCTAAACAAGGCTTTCGGCGCCCCGCTTGGGGCGCTGAAACTGAATATCGGCGTGCTAAGTGCCGCAGCGCCACCCGCTGCGGCACGGCAGCCTGCGGTACTGCAGGCCTTCCTCTCACTCTTAAGGGGGAGGTGCCTGCAACAGCGCGATCCCCGCTCGTGAGTGCCGGCAAATGAGCCCGGCACCAAGGAGAAGTGCCGGGCTCTCTGGAAACAGCCGGCAATGCCGCGGGGGGGTGGGTGTAGGAGGCTGGGGACGGAGGTGCGGGCAGGCGGCCGCTGAAAAAGCGGCCGGCCGCACCTCCACCTTAACTCGCCCCACCACCGGCACAGGTAGGCCCCGTGTACCGGTCGCTGTTTGCGGCCGGCGCGGGGGAGGCGGCAGCAACCAAATATGGCCAGCGGGGCGATAGCGGGGCGCTGCGCACACCGATGACGTCATCGGTGGCGGCGCAGCGCTACTGGCTAACGCCGCTATTAGCGCCCCGCTAAATATCGCGGTAGGTTTGCAGAGTGGCGCAAAAGCCCTCTTTGGGCGCAAACTGGTGGCGCAGGCCACTGAATTTCTAGGCCTATGTTTCTATGATCCGACATTACAACAGTGATGACGGTTCATTAGTAATTCATTGGCTGTAATGTGCTTTGGGATGTTCTGAGGTTGTGAAAGGTGCTGCAGAAATGCATGTTCTTTATTTCTGACAGTAATACACAGACCGACTGTTTAAAGGGGCAGGCCGCACTTCCGAGGCCAGCGCTGCACGGAGCAGCAGATGTTGGCTGAAAAGACGAGGCAGCTTTAAGAATCCTGGGAGCATTCCTCGTTTGGCAGTCACTGGCAGGCAGCGGGAAGCTGGGACCGCGAGCTCTCCTCCCACACGGCAAGAAGCAACACAAAACAATCGGGAACTTTTTTTCGGGTGAAAGTTTAATGCAAAGCAGCTGCTTGGTAACTGAAGTCACACAGAAGATGTGCGTCCCACACTGGCAGCATGTACCACTGCCGTACCCAAGACACGAGAACACCAGAACAGGACGAGGCCATTCAGCCCCTCGAGCCTGTTACACAAGAACAGGACGAGGCCATTCAGCCCCTCGAGCCTATTACACAGGAACAGGAGGAGGCCATTCAGCCCCTCCAGCCTGTTACACAGGAACAGGACGAGGCCATTCAGCCCCTCGAGCCTGTTACACAGGAACAGGAGGAGGCCATTCAGCCCCTCGAGCCTGTTACCCAGGAACAGGAGGAGGCCATTCAGCCCCTCGAGCCTGTTACCCAGGAACAGGAGGAGGCCCATTCAGCCCCTCAAGCCTGTTACCCAGGAACAGGAGGAGGCCATTCAGCCCCTCGAGCCTGTTACACAGGAACAGGAGGAGGCCATTCAGCCCCTCGAGACTGTTATACAGGAACAGGAGGAGGCCATTCAGCCCCTCGAGCCTGTTACACAGGAACAGGACGAGGCCATTCAGCCCCTCGAGCCTGTTACACCGGAACAGGAGGAGGCCATTCAGCCCCTCGAGCCTGTTACACAGGAACAGGAGGAGGCCATTCAGCCCCTCGAGCCTGTATCACCAGAACAGGAGACGGCCATTCAGCCCCTTGAGCCTGTTACACAGGAACAGGAGACAGCCATTCAGCCCCTCAAGCCTGTTACACAGGAACAGGAGACGGCCATTCAGCCCCTCAAGCCTGTTACACAGGAACAGGAGGAGGCCATTCAGCCCCTCGGGCCTGCTCCACCATTCAGTTAGATCGTGGCTGATCTGTATCTTAACTCCATTGACCCGCCTTTGCTCCATATCCCTTAATACCCGCACACAACAAAAATCTATCGATTCCCTGAGCATCCAGAGCTTTTCGGGGGGAGAGTTCCAGATTTCCACCACCCTTTGTGTGAAGAAGTGCTTCCTGGCATCACCCCTGAACGGCCTGGCTCTAATTTTAAAGTTCTGCCCCCTTGTTCTGGACTCCCCCCACCAGAGGAAAGAGTTTCTCTCTCTCTACCCTAGCGACTCCTTTTATGTTTTTAAACACCTCGATTTGATTCCCCCCTCAACCTTCTAAACTCTAGTGAATGAAAGCCAAGTTTATGAAACCTGACCTCATAATTTAACCCTTTAAGGCCCCGCTAAATAAATCACTGCCCCAAACCCCTCGGCTGTGCTGATTATTCTACGGCGATGAAATTATTTTGCGGAAGTGTTTTACAGGGGCTGAGGCAACATCTGGCATCCAGAGGTGCGGACTGAGGGCCCGTCAACCAATCGAGGTAACAATGGGGCCTGCGGAGGTCTGAGAGTGACAGGCTTCATATCACCCTCCCAGTGGCTGCACGCAGACTCGGCTCGGTTTGATAAAGAACATCTTCCATAAAACCTCACCCATACTGGGGAGGACTATCTATTTCGGGAAAGTTTTGGAACGGCAGTACAGCTGGAAAAACTTCCTGGCTGTGAGGCGGGGAGGCCCGGTTGTCCCGGGAACGGAGTTGGTCGGACATGTTTGCGAGCGCCTCTCGCTCCCGGCCCCGCCCCCCCCCCTCGCCCGCGCCCGAGTGTCAGGTGACGCACGCCTGCCTTTTGTCTGTGAGATCCCGGCTGTTGCTTTAATGGGAAAAGCAGGAGTGTTGGAGTCACGTCGGCCTCCCCCTAACCTGCTGCCCTCCTGCTGTTCCCAGCCATCATTAGAGGCCGCAGCACAGATGCCAGCTGCAGCCACAGCCTCCCATAAATTACACAGCGAGGCCTTGGGCCCAGCGGCACGATTAAAGAATGCGCCGTGCGAGGGTTCTGGTCTGTGCCGGCCCCGAGAGCGCTGTGGCTGCGCGTCGCTGCTGTACACGTGCAGTGACTCAGGGTGCGAGATAACACAGACAGAGCCTGGACCGGCAACACGGTGAGTGGCTCTCACAGGGTCACAGGCCGCTGCACCGGGGCTTCCCCCACTGACACACACTCGCCCTCACACACACCCACACTCACAAACACACCCTCACACACACCCTCACACACTCACACCCTCACACACACACCCTCACACACACCCTCACACACTCACACACACACCCTCACACACACCCTCACACTCACACCCTCACACACACCCACACACTCACACCCTCACACACACACCCTCACACACACACACACACACACCCTCACACCCTCACACACACACCCTCACACACACCCACACTCACACACACACCCTCACACACACCCTCACACACTCACACCCTCACACACACCCACACACTCACACCCTCACACACACCCTCACACACACACACCCTCACACACACCCACACTCACACCCTCACACACACCCTCACACACACCCTCACACACACCCTCACACACACCCTCACTCACACCCTCACACACACCCTCACACACACACCCTCACACACACACACCCTCACACACACCCTCACTCACACCCTCACACACACCCTCACACACACACCCTCACACACACACACCCTCACACACACACCCTCACACACACACACACACACACACTCACACCCTCACACACACACCCTCACACACACACACACACACACACACCCTCACACCCTCACACACACACCCTCACACACACCCACACTCACACACACACCCTCACACACACCCTCACACACTCACACCCTCACACACACCCACACACTCACACCCTCACACACACCCTCACACACACCCTCACACACACCCACACTCACACCCTCACACACACCCTCACACCCTCACACACACCCTCACACACACCCTCACTCACACCCTCACACACACCCTCACACACACACCCTCACACACACACACCCTCACACACACCCTCACTCACACCCTCACACACACCCTCACACACACACCCTCACACACACACACCCTCACACACACACACCCTCACACACACACCCTCACACACACACACACACACCCTCACACACACCTTCACACACACCCTCACGCACACACACACCCTCACACACACACTCACACCCTCACACACACACCCTCACACACACACACACACACACCCTCACACACACACACACCCTCACACACACACACACCCTCACACACACACCCTCACACACACACACACCCTCACACACACCCACACACACACCCTCACACCCTCACACACACCCTCACACACACCCTCACACACACCCTCACTCACACACACACACACACACCCTCACACACACACACACCCTCACACACACACACACCCTCACACACACACCCTCACACACACACACACCCTCACACACACCCACACACACACCCTCACACCCTCACACACACCCTCACACACACCCTCACACACACACCCTCACACACACACACACACCCTCACACACACCCTCACACACACACCCTCACACACACACACACACACCCTCACACACACACCCTCACACACACACACACACACACCCTCACACACACACCCTCACACACACACACCCTCACACACACACACACACCCTCACACACACACACACACACACCCTCACACACACACACCCTCACACACCCTCACACACACACCCTCACACACACACCCTCACACACACACACACACACACACACACCCTCACACACACACACTCACACACACACACACCCTCACACACCCTCACACACACACCCTCACACACACACCCTCACACACACACCCTCACACACACACACACACACACACCCTCACACACACACACTCACCGTCACACACACCCTCGCTCTCATCCTACACACACCCTCACACTCACTCTCAAACACACCCACACACACACCCTCACACACACACTGACATACTCACACACAGACACCCACTGATACACACCTGCTTGCACACTTACACCAGCACACCCTCACACTCGGACACTCAGGCTCCGATTTTAACAAGGGCCGGTATCCGGGGGATGATCTTTGACGTCAGTTCAAAAGGGACACTTTAACTCCCGACCCTCATTTCAGATCAGGCCGACAATCCTTCCCAAGGGCTCCGTGCAGGAACCCGGTGGAAATCTGCGTGACCCGGAGTCCTCCCGCAGAGCGGGAAAGTGCGCGGGACGGCCCGGTCAGGGGGCACACGGAGGGTGGCAGGGGTGGTGGGGGTGCAGATCGCGGCCGGGGAGGCCGAATACTTTGTCGTGGGGCCTGGGGGGAAAGTATTCCTGCTGATCCTGCCGCGACAAAAAAGCACCCCGCCGGCTTTCGGCTTCTGGTTAAAATCGCGGCCGGTCAGCTCCCGGAGTCTCCGGGGCGTGTGAGTGACCCAGGCCATGTTAACCGCTCCTTGACGCTAAGAGTTCGCCCCCTACTGTACCCGTGCGGCATTTCACCACTTCTCCTACAACAACAACAACTTGTGTTTATAAAGCGCCTTAGAGTCATAGAGTCATAGAGTTTTATGCCCCAAGGTGCTTCACAGCAGCGATAATCAAAAACAAATGGACACCGAGCCAAAAAAGGAGCGATTAGGGGGGATGAACAAAAGCTCGGTCAAAGAGGTGGGTTTTAAGGAGGAGAGGAGAAAGAAAGAACTTGCATTTCTCCAGCGCCTTTCACCACCTCAGGACGTCCCAAAGTGCTTTACAGCCAATGAAGTACTTTTTGAAGTGTAGTCACTGTTGTAATGTGGGAAACGTGGTCGGCAATTCGCGCACAGCAAGCTCCCACACACAGCAATGTGATAATGACCAGATCATCTGTTTCAGTGATGCCTCAGTACTGCCCCTCCGACAGTGCGGTGCTCCCTCAGTACTGCCCCTCCGACAGTGCGGCGCTCCCTCAGTACTGCCCCTCCGACAGTGCGGCGCTCCCTCAGTACTGCCCCTCCGACAGTGCGGCGCTGCCTCAGCACTGCCCCTCCGACAGTGCAGCGCTCCCTCAGTACTGCCCCTCCGACGCTCCCTCCGTACTGCCCCTCCGACAGTGCGGCGCTCCCTCAGTACTGCCCCTCCGACAGTGCGGCGCTCCCTCAGTACTGCCCCTCCGACAGTGCGGCGCTCCCTCAGTACTGCCCCTCCGACAGTGCGGCGCTCCCTCAGTACTGCCCCTCCGACAGTGCGGCACTCCCTCAGTACTGCCCCTCCGACAGTGCGGCGCTCCCTCAGTACTGCCCCTCCGACAGTGCGGCACTCCCTCACGACTGCCCCTCCGACAGTGCGGCGCTCCCTCAGTACTGCCCCTCCGACAGTGCAGCACTCCCTCAATACTGCCCCTCCGACAGTGCGGCGCTCCCTCAGTACTGCCCCTCTGACAGTGCAGCACTCCCTCAATACTGCCCCTCCGACAGTGCAGCGCTCCCTCAGTACTGCCCCTCCGACAGTGCAGCACTCCCTCAATACTGCCCCTCCGACAGTGCGGCGCTCCCTCAGTACTGCCCCTCCGACAGTGCGGCACTCCCTCAGTACTGCCCCTCCGACAGTGCAGCACTCCCTCAATACTGCCCCTCCGACAGTGCGGCGCTCCCTCAGTACTGCCCCTCCGACAGTGCAGTGCTCCCTCAGTACTGACCCTCCGACAGTGCAGCACTCCCTCAATACTGCACTGGGAGTGTCTGTTTACATTTTGGTGCTCAAGTCTCTGGAGTGGGACTTGAACCCACAACCTTCTGACTCAAGAGGTGAGTGTGCTGCCCACTGAGCCATGGCTGACACAGTGAAGGAGCAGAGCGATTTAAGAGAGGGAAGAGAGAGTGGGACCCAGGCAGCTGAAGGCACGGCCTGCAATGCTGAGATGGGGGGATTTGGTGGCGGGGGGTGTGGAATGTACAAGAGGCTGGAGAGTGTAAAATAAGCAATAATTAAGGGAATATAGATTACATTCCTGTCAGGCACAGTGCAGGTTTTACTAAATACAAGATCGACAGATAAGCGTAAAAAGGAACGAGTCCCTTCGATCGGTGAAAAGTATCTCCAGATTCGGGGGTGCTGGTTTCCCCTCCTGCTCGCTGTGGCTGCAGTTACTGTTCCAGGGACAGACTCTGCTGCCTCGAGGAGGGGCAGTCATTAGCTGATGGGAGGCGAGGAGGCCACTCAGGAATCCCTTCTGCGGTCGTATACTCCCCAAGTGTGCTGTGCAAAAGCCATCGACAACAGCCACACTTATTACTGCTACAGCAACTGTCTCCCCTCTAATGAGATACATCTGCACCAAACGTTTTATTACATTTCTTTAAAAAAAACGGAACCTCCTTAAAGGAGCATTGCCTCCTGCGTATAGTGTGGGAGAAGCTGTCCCTGGTCCGATACATGGCGATATCAGGCTGCAGTGGCTCAGTCAGGCATTTGCAGACCCTAAATCGGAAAATGCCGAGGGCCCTTGACGTGTGGGGAGTGCAGCAGACTCGGGAGGAACAGGCGACACTGGACCTCTGGTTCCCAAAGCTCTCCACCACTGGGGGTTTTCCTCGCTTTGTGTCTGGGTCTGTTGTAGACTCACTGATAGAGATTGATCGCTGTGATTAGTCAACAACTCCATTATCATTGGATCATGGGACTCCCGGGATGGGAGAAGGCGAAAGAGATATTCTGTAGTCTTTCTTCTTCGAACAACTTCTGCATCTCTTTCAGGCTCCCTGAGGGAAGATGCTCATGAGCTCAGTCAATGGGTACAGTTCACAGGGTGAACTCATTGGGATTCCCCACTCCCATAGGAACCTCACCCTGAGCATTCCCCACCCTCACACACACACTGTACCCCATCCAACTCCCCACCCTCACACACACTGTACCCCATCCAACTCCCCACCCTCACACACACTGTACCCCATCCAACTCCCCACCCTCACACACACACTGTACCCCATCCAACTCCCCACCCTCACACACACTGTACCCCATCCAACTCCCCACCCTCACACACACTGTACCCCATCCAACTCCCCACCCTCACACACACTGTACCCCATCCAACTCCCCACCCTCACACACACTGTACCCCATCCAACTCCCCACCCTCACACACACTGTACCCCATCCAACTCCCCACCCTCACACACACTGTACCCCATCCAACTCCCCACCCTCACACACACTGTACCCCATCCAACTCCCCACCCTCACACACACTGTACCCCATCCAACTCCCCACCCTCACACACACTGTACCCCATCCAACTCCCCACCCTCACACACACTGTACCCCATCCAACTCCCCACCCTCACACACACTGTACCCCATCCAACTCCCCACCCTCAGACACACTGTACCCCATCCAACTCCCCACCCTCACACACACACTGTACCCCATCCAACTCCCCACCCTCACACACACTGTACCCCATCCAACTCCCCACCCTCACACACACTGTACCCCATCCAACTCCCCACCCCCACACACACTGTACCCCATCCAACTCCCCACCCTCACACACACTGTACCCCATCCAACTCCCCACCCTCACACACACTGTACCCCATCCAACTCCCCACCCTCACACACACTGTACCCCATCCAACTCCCCACCCTCACACACACTGTACCCCATCCAACTCCCCACCCTCACACACACTGTACCCCATCCAACTCCCCACCCTCACACACACTGTACCCCATCCAACTCCCCACCCTCACACACACTGTACCCCATCCAACTCCCCACCCTCACACACACTGTACCCCATCCAACTCCCCACCCTCACACACACTGTACCCCATCCAACTCCCCACCCTCACACACACTGTACCCCATCCAACTCCCCACCCTCACACACACTGTACCCCATCCAACTCCCCATCCTCACACACACTGTACCCCATCCAACTCCCCACCCTCACACACAATGTACCCCATCCAACTCCCCACCCTCACACACACACTGTACCCCATCCAACTCCCCACCCTCACACACACTGTACCCCATCCAACTCCCCACCCTCACACACACTGTACCCCATCCAACTCCCCACCCTCACACACACACTGTACCCCATCCAACTCCCCACCCTCACACACACTGTACCCCATCCAACTCCCCACCCTCACACACACTGTACCCCATCCAACTCCCCACCCTCACACACACTGTACCCCATCCAACTCCCCACCCTCACACACACTGTACCCCATCCAACTCCCCACCCTCACACACACTGTACCCCATCCAACTCCCCACCCTCAGACACACTGTACCCCATCCAACTCCCCACCCTCACACACACACTGTACCCCATCCAACTCCCCACCCTCACACACACTGTACCCCATCCAACTCCCCACCCTCACACACACTGTACCCCATCCAACTCCCCACCCTCACACACACTGTACCCCATCCAACTCCCCACCCTCACACACACTGTACCCCATCCAACTCCCCACCCTCACACACACACTGTACCCCATCCAACTCCCCACCCTCACACACACACTGTACCCCATCCAACTCCCCACCCTCACACACACTGTACCCCATCCAACTCCCCACCCTCACACACACACTGTACCCCATCCAACTCCCCACCCTCACACACACTGTACCCCATCCAACTCCCCACCCTCACACACACTGTACCCCATCCAACTCCCCACCCTCAGACACACTGTACCCCATCCAACTCCCCACCCTCACACACACACTGTACCCCATCCAACTCCCCACCCTCACACACACTGTACCCCATCCAACTCCCCACCCTCACACACACTGTACCCCATCCAACTCCCCACCCTCACACACACTGTACCCCATCCAACTCCCCACCCTCACACACACTGTACCCCATCCAACTCCCCACCCTCACACACACTGTACCCCATCCAATGCCCCACCCTCTCACACACTGTACCCCATCCAACTCCCCACCCTCACACACACTGTACCCCATCCAACTCCCCACCCTCACACACACTGTACCCCATCCAACTCCCCACCCTCACACACACTGTACCCCATCCAACTCCCCACCCTCACACACACTCTGTACCCCATCCAACTCCCCACCCTCACACACACTGTACCCCATCCAACTCCCCACCCTCACACACACTGTACCCCATCCAACTCCCCACCCTCACACACACTGTACCCCATCCAACTCCCCACCCTCACACACACTGTGCCCCATCCAACTCCCCACCCTCACACACACTGTACCCCATCCAACTCCCCACCCTCACACACACTGTACCCCATCCAACTCCCCACCCTCACACACACTGTACCCCATCCAACTCCCCACCCTCACACACACTGTACCCCATCCAACTCCCCACCCTCACACGCACTGTACCCCATCCAACTCCCCACCCTCACACGCACTGTACCCCATCCAACTCCCGCACTTCTCTCCCTCCAATCCTCTCCTCCCCCTCATTTCCATCCATCACCCTTTCCCTGTCCTCGTCTCTCCCCTTATTACCCATCCATTTCTCCCCATAGGCTGCAGATCCATGAAACACTACTTCTGAAGCCAGGAAAGATAAACGTGACATTGAGGTGAATGACACGACCAAGTCCTCTGTTTGAGGCCCCGGAGCACAAACCAGCCAATCCTCACTGTTGATGCGATTAGGTTTCGTGCCTTTAAGCGACACCCCTTTACTGTAGCTGGGGAATTAACCCAGTTATGATAAACAGGCTAACTCCTGCATTAAAATGGCAGAGGAATGCCGTACAAACAGCTTAATCACCTGGCAATACACAGCAACAATGGTATCTGCACAGTGTGGAGTTGCTCAGGTGTTCCACGTGCCCTCACACTGTAATCCCCTTCACATATCCACGGCGCAGAGGCTCAGCACACTGTGGGACTCCTTCACTGAAAAGAATCGCCTCACCACTCCAATTAATGCCTCAACCTTCTGACTGTAAAAGGACACAACGCTGCTGTTTACAGAAATGATAAAACCATTTCTCCTCTTCAGTCTCATTTAATGTGCAGTCGCCAGGAATTCTGTTGATTTCCAGATTATTCCCCAGTGCTCACTTTACCCCTCCGGAAAGTACTAAATCTATCACTGGGTATCTTTGACGTAAAACTGCATCATCATTGGTGGAGCCTCCCTCTACACTGTCCCATCAAACACTCCCAGGACAGGTACAGCCCGGGTTAGATACAGAGTAAAGCTCCCTCTACACTGTCCCATCAAACACTCTCAGGGCAGGTACAGCACGGGTTAGATACAGAGTAAAGCTCCCTCTACACTGTCCCATCAAACATTCCCAGGGCAGGTACAGCACGGGTTAGATACAGAGTAAAGCTCCCTCTACACTGTCCCATCAAACACTCCCAGGGCAGGTACAGCACGGGTTAGATACAGAGTAAAGCTCCCTCTACACTGTCCCATCAAACACTCCCAGGGCAGGTACAGCACGGGTTAGATACAGAGTAAAGCTCCCTCTACACTGTCCCATCAAACTCTCCCAGGGCAGGTACAGCATGAGTTAGATACAGAGTAAAGCTCCCTCTACACTGTCCCATCAAACACTCCCAGGGCAGGTACAGCACGGGTTAGATACAGAGTAAAGCTCCCTCTACACTGTCCCATCAAACACTCCCAGGGCAGGTACAACACGGGGTTAGATACAGAGTAAAGCTCCCTCTACACTGTCCCATCAAACACTCCCAGGGCAGGTACAACACGGGTTAGATACAGAGTAAAGCTCCCTCTACACTGTCCCATCAAACACTCCCAGGGCAGGTACAACACGGGGTTAGATACAGAGTAAAGCTCCCTCTACACTGTCCCATCAAACATTCCCAGGGCAGGTACAGCCCGGGTTAGATAGAGTGTAAAGCTCCCTCTACACTGTCACATCAAACACTCCCAGGGCAGGTACAACACGGGTTAGATACAGAGTAAAGCTCCCTCTACACTGTCCCATCAAACACTCCCAGGGCAGGTACAACACGGGTTAGATACAGAGTAAAGCTCCCTCTACACTGTCCCATCAAACACTCCCAGCGCAGGTACAGCCCGGGTTAGATACAGAGTAAAGCTCCCTCTACACTGTCCCATCAAACACTCTCAGGGCAGGTACAGCACGGGTTAGATACAGAGTAAAGCTCCCTCTACACTGTCCCATCAAACATTCCCAGGGCAGGTACAGCACGGGTTAGATACAGAGTAAAGCTCCCTCTACACTGTCCCATCAAACACTCCCAGGGCAGGTACAGCACGGGTTAGATACAGAGTAAAGCTCCCTCTACACTGTCCCATCAAACACTCCCAGGGCAGGTACAGCACGGGTTAGATACAGAGTAAAGCTCCCTCTACACTGTCCCATCAAACACTCCCAGGGCAGGTACAGCACGGGTTAGATACAGAGTAAAGCTCCCTCTACACTGTCCCATCAAACACTCCCAGGACAGGTACAGCACGGGTTAGATACAGAGTAAAGCTCCCTCTACACTGTCCCATCAAACACTCCCAGGGCAGGTACAGCACGGGTTAGATACAGAGTAAAGCTCCCTCTACACTGTCCCAACAATGCACTCAGCTCCAACTTTTTAAAACCACTCCCTTCGCTGCCCCGCTGTCTCTATTTTTCCTCAGTCTTTGCTAAGCTACATGTGGGCCCATATCCACCAACAATTGGACCTAAGAGGAGACTGTTAACCCCGGAGTCTGGCCTGGTTTGGAAGCCGGTTCCCGGAGTGATTGAACTGTACCACCCAGTCCCCAATTCATTCTCAATATTTTCTTTTCATTTATTTGGGATTTTCTTGCCTGGAGTGGAAGTGTGGAGCTTGAGTAAATAATTCCACAAAGATCACCTTTCACCGCAATTTTAACGGTGTTTATTCAGAAAGCACTTCTGAAATCTAAAAACGGAGATGCAAAGTGCCACGGCAGTGGTGCCCCTCCCCCGAAGCTGGAGTTTGGAAAGAGCTGAACCTAACGCTGAGGCCTCACTGGAGGAGAAATCCTAAATCACAACACCAAGATCTGTTCGACTGGAGAGACCTGGGCTTTAAGCTCAGTGTCAGCCGTGGCTCAGTGGGTTGCACTCTCGTCACTCAGTCCCACTCCAGACACTCGAGCCGAAAATCCAGGCTGACACTCCCACTGCAGTACTGAGGGAGCGCTGCACTGTGGGAGGGGCAGTACTAAGGGAGCGCCGCACTGTCGGAGGGACAGTACTGAGGGAGCACCGCACTGTCGGAGGGGCAGTACTGAGGGAGCGCCGCACTGTCGGAGGGGCAGTACTGAGGGAGCGCCGCACTGTCGGAGGGGCAGTACTGAGGGAGCGCCGCACTGTCGGAGGGACAGTACTGAGGGAGTGCTGCACTGTCGGAGGGGCAGTACTGAGGGAGTGCTGCACTGTCGGAGGAGCAGTACTGAGGGAGCGCTGCACTGTCAGAGGGACAGTACTGAGGGAGTGCTGCACTGTCGGAGGAGCAGTACTGAGGGAGCGCCGCACTGTCAGAGGGACAGTACTGAGGGAGCGTTGCACTGTCGGAGGGACAGTACTGAGGGAGTGCTGCACTGTCGGAGGGGCAGTACTGAGGGAGTGCTGCACTGTCGGAGGGGCAGTACTGAGGGAGCGCCGCACTGTCGGAGGGGCAGTACTGAGGGAGTGCTGCACTGTCGGCGGGGCAGTACTGAGAGAGTGCTGCACTGTCGGAGGAGCAGTACTGAGGGAGCGCTGCACTGTGGGAGGGGCCGTACTGAGGGAGCGCTGCACTGTCAGAGGGACAGTACTGAGGGAGGTGCTGTCTATACTGGACTCCCCACCCCCCGCACCAGAGGAAATAGTTTCTCTGTCTCTACCCTATCAACTCCTTTAATCAACACCTCAAAACCACCCACCTCCCTAAGAAATGGGAAGAACTCCGCTCCCGCTGGGGTTATCAGTCACTGACGCACTCGTGTGTCCATTTAGCGCCCCCGAATCTGAATCCTGATAAGAAAGACAGGTTATTGTTGTTGACGGAGCGATTCAAAGAGACGGAGTGGGCTTTGATGATTATTTTTCTTTTCTGTTCCCTGTCCGAGTTGCTTCGTGTCTGAGTCGAAACCTCACTTAAAAAAAGGGCAGCGGTGTATTATTCCCAAAAGAGAAAAACTAAAATATATATAGATGTGCGGTATGATTATTCATTTCTCTCTTGCAGTCAGCGTGCAAGCAACGGCATAAAGCTGTCGACAGGCTCTTGCTCTCTCCGCTTATTTTGGCGTCAGATGAAAAGGGGATAATGTCTTTGAACTCCCAAATGAGGGAATATTTTTGCCGGATAATTGGCCAGGAGCGTTGCAGGTTCAAATCCATCGTTCGAAAACATATAAAACCCGCCGGATTCTGTCAATGACAGTCAAGGCCAGGGTTGCAATACGACTGTGAAGGCACTGGACATACGCTCGAAGAGGACTCATTTGGAGAAAAAGCTCGGGAGTGGGACAAAGTTGGAGAGCTCTTTCAAAGAGCCGGCACCGGCAAGGCGGGCCGAATGGCCTCCTTCTGTGATGTAAGATTCAATGAGCCACACTGAGCCAGTCTTTGCGCTTTCACTCTCTCCTCTCAGGGACTCTGCGCATTGGGCTCGTAAAGTAGAAAAGAAATAACTCACATTTCTCCAGCGCCTTTCACCACCTCAGGATGTCCCAAAGCGCTTTACAGCCAATGAAGTACTTTTTGAAGTGTGGTCACTGTTGTAATGTGGGAAACGCGGTAGTCAATTCGCGCACAGCAAGCTCCCACAAACAGCCATGTGATAATGACCAGATAATCTGTTTCAGTGATGTTGATTGAGGGATAAATATTGGCCCCAGGACACCGGGGAAACTCCTCTTCTTCAAAATAGTGCCCTGGGATCTTTTAAATCCACCTGAGAGAGCAGGCAGGGCCTCGGTTTAACGTCTCATCTAAAAGATGCACCTCCGACAGTGCAGCACTCTCTCAGTACTGCCCCTCCGACAGTGCAGCACTCCCTCAGCACTGCCCCTCCGACAGTGCAGCACTCTCTCAGTACTGCCCCTCCGACAGTGCAGCACTCTCTCAGTACTGCCCTCCGACAGTGCAGCGCTCCCTCAGTACTGCCCCTCCGACAGTGCAGCACTCTCTCAGTACTGCCCCTCCGACAGTGCAGCACTCCCTCAGCACTGCCCCTCCGACAGTGCGGCGCTCCCTCAGTACTGCCCCTCCGACAGTGCAGCGCTCCCTCAGTACTGCCCCTCCGACAGTGCAGCACTCCCTCAGCACTGCCCCTCCAACAGTGCGGCGCTCCCTCAGTACTGCCCCTCCAACAGTGCGGCACTCCCTCAGTACTGCCCCTCCGACAGTGCAGCGCTCCCTCAGTACTGCCCCTCCGACAGTGCAGCACTCTCTCAGTACTGTCCCTCCGACAGTGCAGCACTCCCTCAGCACTGCCCCTCCGACAGTGCGGCGCTCCCTCAGTACTGCTCCTCCGACAGTGCGGCGCTCCCTCAGTACTGCCCCTCCAACAGTGCAGCGCTCCCTCAGTACTGCTCCTCCGACAGTGCGGCGCTCCCTCAGTACTGCCCCTCCGACAGTGCAGCGCTCCCTCAGTACTGCCCCTCCGACAGTGCAGCGCTCCCTCAGTACTGTCCCTCCGACAGAGCGGCGTTCTCTCAGTACTGTCCCTCCAACAGTGCGGCGCTCCCTCAGTACTGACCCTCCGACAGTACAGCGTTCCCTGAGCACTGCACTGTCGGAGGTGCCATCTTTTGGATGGGAGTGTCAGCTTAGATTTTGTGCTCAAGTCTCTGGAGTGAGACTTGAACCCTCAACCATCTGACTCAGAGCCGAGAGTGCTACCCACTGAGCCACGGTGACATTTACCCTGGTGACTCTGAGTGCGCTGGGATTTGGCCTTGACACCGCGCGGAGTTCCTGAATTGGAGGTGTGAGACATCAAGTAATCACCCCCATGGAACTCCCTCCCTAACAGCACTGTGGGAACACCTTCACCACACGGACTGCAGCGGTTCAAGAAGGAGGCTTACCACCACCTTCTCGAGGGCAACTAGGGATGGGCAATAAATGCCGGCCTTGCCAGCGACGCCCAGGAATGCATATTAAAATATTCTTTAAAAGCGGCACTAAGGGTCAAACCCAAGGTGCGAGAATGGAGTCACTGTAGTTCAGACCGGGAGGACGTAGTTCCTGAAGAACATTTGTGAGCCAGTTGGGTTTTTAATGGCAATCCGGCAGATTTCATGGTCATTTGTAACTGGTGCCAATAACCAGATTTATTGAATTCAGCTTCACAACTTCCCCTGGTGGGATCTGAACTAAAATGACCTCTGGCCACTAGTCCAGGAGCATAACCCTAATATATTAGGACACAAAACGTCTTTCTCCACATGAGTGAAAGGTATCCCTTTTCATCCTAACACCAGTGTTCAGGTACTCCCTGTGGGCCAGTGCTTGAAGGAGGTCCAAAGGTCAATCACAGGCTAATTATTGTTGTGGGACTTGTCTCTTTACTGAGTCCTCCCTGCGACACAGGCCATCTTATCTCAAGTTCAGAAGAAACAGCAGGGGATAACTGGCGGTTTTTTCACTCTTTGTACGTAAAAAAAATGGTCCAGTTACATAGAAGTTACAGCTGAAAACATGCCATTCGGCCCAACCAGTCCGAGTTAGCGCTAACAACGACAACTTGCATTTACATAGTGCCTTTAATCCCATCACGCCTCCGCCCCGTCACGCCCTCACCCCGTCACGCCTCTGCCCTATCACGCCCCCGCCCTCACCCCGTCACGCCCTCACCCCGTCACGCCTCCGCCCGTCACGCCCCCGTCATTTCCCCGCGCCGTCACGCCCTCGCCCCATCTCCGCCCCATCACGCCCTCACCCCGTCACGCCCTCACCCCATCATGCCTCCGCCCTGTCACGCCCTCACCCCATCACGCCCTCACCCCATCACCCATCTGCCCCTCTCCATTTGGTCTCTTCAGTTCAGCGGGGCATGCATAAGTCGAGCGTTGGGTTGCCATCTTATTTTACACCCTCTCTACGATGCGGTTCTCTGTGCTGCTCTCAGTTCGCTGATAATTTTCTCTAAATGCCTTGATTCTAAATCGAGTAATGGCAAACCACCAGATTGATGCTTTGATGGCCACATCTGTAGACAAGGGTCCTTCATCTAAGCCCGTGCCAGGGAATCCGTCAATAACCTCCTACAAACCACAGCTGTATGCTAATTATTATCCTTTTCCCTCACAAATTACAACAACCGCCCTCCTTCCCCCTCAATCCAGATCGCATTCCTCACAATCTGATTCGGGAAGCGATCAAGCTTCCTCCCGGGCCCGAGTAGGCCCGATCCATCGCCACAGCAACCGCAAAGACAGGATGGCTTTGTTCCCTCACCGCTGAAGGGGTAAACCCTGGCGAGGGAGCCGAGCCCGGCTGCGGACAGCATTCCCGCTCGGCTCCCTTTCCCCATCCGGAGTCCGGGGGAGTGCCGAGAGGCCGTGTCGGAGCGGCTCAGCTGGTTTGTGGCCTGCAGGACGATCGCTAGGCCTCGATCGTACTTAACCTCGAGACCACGACAACTCATGCTTCCTCTCCGACGTCCGGCAGAAATAACATCAGCGGCACTTTTTATGCCTATTCAAACAGAACTTGCAATGGGATCAGGATTTAATGCATCCATACTTTACCCCAGCCATATTTGATAAATGTGATGTAACTCAATCCAGATGGATTATAGTTGGTTTCAAACCTTTTTTTAAAAATGTTTAATCTTGATTTAATATACTGCAGCTCCAGTAAATCTGGATTTAATGAAGCCCAGATTTCACAAATATGCACCAACGAAGCCCAGAGTTTTATTACTCAATACTGACTTGTGTCCAGATCTACCATTTATTAACCTGAAATCCAGATTCTATCTTCTCCTAGATTTAATAAATCAGTATTAATCAGTAAGGCTCTCGCTAGGCCTGGCCCTGATGAAACGCAAGCTGTGCTGGAAGAAAAGGCAAAACTCCACTCCTCTGATGATTCTGCCATCACCCCCTGTCCTCGCTGACCTACACTGCCTCCCAGTCCGCCAATGCCTCCAATTTAAAATTCTCATCGTTGTATGCAAATCCATCCATGGCCGTGTCCCCCTCCAGCCCTAAAACCCTCTGCGATCTCTGTGTTTCTCCCCCTTTGGAATCTGTAAGTACAGACCCACACTATGACACCTCCTGTGGAGTCTCTGTAAGTACAGGGCAGAGTGTCGGGGTGTGGGAGTGTTGGGGTGTGGGAGTGTCGGGGGTGTTGGGGTGTCAGAGTGTCGGGGTGTCATGGTTTTGGGGTGTCGGGGTGTTGGAGTGTCAGGGTGTCCGACCATGGCAGCGTTGGGGGTAGTGTCCGAGTGTAGGGCAGCGTTGGGGCAGAGTGAAGTAACCTCGCGCCTTATGAAAACCCCAGAGCTGGTGATGTTGAGTGACTGTACGAGGCTGAGGATATCTGCTGACACTTGGTCCTGTCATCTCCATTGGAAAGATTCATTCCCCAAAAACTCCAAGGGCTTCTCAAAATGTTTTGGAATTTGGGACAATTCTGACTGGATTCTGGGCAGTGATCACGGTCGTCACGTTGGGAGTCAGTCTGCCTCCAGCCTGCCAGAGGAATCAACAAAAATTGGCCAGCTCTAAACTGGCGTCTTATCCAAATAATAGCTGGAGAAAGTAAACTGAAGATAAATATTCCCCAGGAAGAAAACCTGGAGTAACATCAGTAAAAAGCAAGTACTTCAGAAGATTTACTTTGACAGCTTCGTAATGGTTGTGAATTACATTTTTCAAAAAGGCCCCGATCTAATTTAAACCTACTTGAGGGGCTTAAAGGCAAAAGCATCGAAATTCAAACAGTGGACAAACTGAGAGGCAGGATCCTGCTAGGCGCCCAATTGAGTCGGGAGGACGGCCATTTTGTTTCACACGGGCGGGCAACCAAAATGGCTTCTTCGTCGTCTGTCGTGACATTGCTTTCTTTGCAAAATCCATTCGGTGGCCTCAAGTAGTCTGTGGAGAGCAGAGGTAACATTGGCCATCCACAAGTTTCTTCTGCTATCACATAATATATAAATTGTAACATCTATTGGCACCCTCTCCATCGGTCCTCTATATCCCAGCGAGAGGGTAGCCTGTTTCCCCATGCCTCTTCCATTGCTGCTGTCTATCTGGTCTTCAAGGAGATAGGGGAGAGCACAATCCCGGGTTACTCGCACAAATATCCATCACCCCCCATGGGCAAGGGTCTGGTTTTGGTTTTCAGTGATTCTGAACAAAACTTTGGCCATTCACAGAGCTGGGACTCAGTGGGTCCCTCTCTCTCTCACCTCTAAGTCATGAAGGCTGTGGGTTCAAGTCCCACTCCAGAGGCCTGAGCCCATAATCTAGGCTGACACTCCCAGTGCAGTGCTGAGGGACTGCTGCACTGTTGGAGGTGCCGACTTTCAGATGAGATGTTAAACTGAGGCCCCGTCTGCCCTCTCAGGTGGATGTAAAAGATCCCACGGCCACTATTTCAAAGAAGAGCAGGGGAGTTCTCCCCGGTGTCCCGGGCCAATATTTATCCCTCAATCAACATCATTAAAACAAATTATCTGGTCATTATCACATTGCTGTTTGTGGGAACTTGCTGTGCGCAGATTGGCTGCCGCGTTACCTACATTTTTTAAAATTCACTTATGAGATCTGGGTGTCGCTGGCAAGGCCAGCATTTATTGCCCATCCCTAATTGCCCCTTGAGAAGGTGGTGGTGAGCCGCCTTCTTGAGCCGCTGCAGTCCATGTGGTGAAGGTGCTCCCACAGTGCTGTTAGGGAGGGAGTTCCAGGATTTTGACCCAGCGACGATGAAGGAACGGCCGATATATTTCCAAGTCAGGATGGTGTGTGACTTGGAGGGGAACTTGGAGGTGGTGGTGTTCCCATGCGCCTGCTGCCCTTGTCCTTCTAGGTGGTAGAGGTCGCAGGCTTGGGAGGTGCTGCCGAAGAAGCCTTGGCGAGTTGCTGTAGCGCATCTTGTAGATGGTACACACTGCAGCCACGGTGCGCCAGTGGTGGAGGGAGTGAATGTTTAAGGTGGTGGATGGGGTGCCAATCAAGCGGGCTGCTTTGTCCTGGATGGTGTCGAGCTTCTTGAGTGTTGTTGGAGCTGCACTCATCCAGGCAAGTGGAGAGTATTCCATCAGACTCCTTACTTGTGCCTTGTAGATGGTGGAAAGGCTTTGGGGAGGCAGGAGGTGAGACATTCGTCGCAGAATACCCAGCCTCTGACCTGCTCTTGTTGCCACAGTATTTATGTGGCTGGTCCAGTTAAGTTTCTGGTCAATGGTGACCCCCAACAGTGACTCCACTTCAAAAGTACTTCATTGGCCGTGAAGCGCTTTGGGACGTCCTGAGGTGGTGAAAGGCGCTATAGAAATGCAAGTCTTTCTTATAGTGACGCCAAGACTAATTACAATCCGCAGTGACCGAACTTCTGGTTTTTGGCCGGTGCGATGATGTCACCTGAGCCCGGCGTGAAATCAACTCGCTGCCCATGATCCTGGTCTGTGGGCGTGGTGGGTGGGCGGGGTGGAGGTCCTGGTCTTTGGGGGGGAGGGCGGGGTGTGGTTCAGGTCTTTGGACAGGGGTGGAAGGTAGTTTTTTTTCCACTGTGCCCGTTAACTGAAAGTTTCCTTTGTTTAGAAAGCTCCTGGGCCCTCTTTTTGCCGATGGTCTGAGCTCTGTGTTCGGTGCTGGGAGCAGTGTAATCTCTAACAGAAGGTGCCCCTGTTCAGGAAACCTCAAATCGTTCATTTCCTGTCGGCCAATGGCTTCATTCCTGTGCCCAAAAAAGGCGGCACTTCCCATCTGCTGAAAATTAGAGTCCGAGGTGATTCCCTGACCTCGGGACATCCTGTGAAGCTTCCCGGAGCGGACCAGCTTTTCAGCACCTTTACTGGCAGGCAGAGGGAGAGCGATTCAATCAGCGCTGACAAACGGGGTCCTGTACAGCATCGCCACACCACCCCACAAACCCTATTGGCAATTGCATGGCTTCCTGCCCGCCCGCTCTCACGGTGAGGGGACATTAGTCTCCCGTGGCTCAGTGGGCAGCACTCTCATCTCCGAGTCAGAAGGTCGTGGGATCAAGCCCCCATTCCAAGAGATGGGAACATGATCTAGGCCAAGGCTTCAGAGCAGCACTGAGGGAGTGCTGCACTGACGGAGGGGCAGTACTGAGGGAGTGCCACACTGTCGGAGGGGCAGTACTGAGGGAGCGCCGCACTGTCGGAGGGGCAGGACTGAGGGAGCGCCGTACTGTCGGAGGGGCAGTACTGAGGGAGCGCCGCACTGTCGGAGGGGCAGTACTGAGGGAGTGCCGCACTGTTGGAGGGGCAGTACTGAGGGAGCGCTGCACTGTCGGAGGGGCAGTACTGAGGGAGCGCTGCACTGTCGGAGGGGCAGTACTGAGGGAGCGCTGCACTGTCGGAGGGGCAGTACTGAGGGAGCGCTGCACTGACGGAGGGGCAGTATTGAGGGAGCGCCGCACTGTCGGACTGGCAGTACTGAGGGAGTGCCGCACTGTCGGATGGGCAGTACCGAGGGAGCGCCGCACTGTCGGAGTGGCAGTACTGAGGGAGTGCCGCACTGTCGGAGGGGCAGTACTGAGGGAGCACTGCACTGTCGGAGGAGCAGTACTGAGGGAGCGCTGCACTGTCGGAGGGGCAGGACTGAGGGAGCGCCGTACTGTCGGAGGGGCAGTACTGAGGGAGTGCTGCACTGTCGGAGGGGCAGTACTGAGGGAGCGCCGCACTGTCGGAGAGGTAGTACTGAGGGAGCGCCACACTGTCGGAGGGGCAGGACTAAGGGAGCGCTGTACTATCGGAGGGGCAGTACTGAAGGAGCGCCACACTGTCGGAGGGGCAGGACTAAGGGAGCGCTGTACTATCGGAGGGGCAGTACTGAAGGAGCGCCACACTGTCGGAGGGGCAGTACTGAGGGAGCGCTGCACTGTCGAAGGGTCAGTACTGCGGGAGCGCTGCACTGTCGGAGGGGCAGTACTGAGGGAGCGCTGCACTGTCGGAGGGGCAGTGAGTAGATGCAGCGTGGGGTGAGGTTCAGAGGCCTGCAGGCCAGGCTCAGCTGTCTAAGCTGTGCTAGTCTGCACAGGCCGGGAACTGAGTTTCGGGATCTTCTGGAGGCCATCAAGAGAAAGGCAGGAGGTTCCGTGGATTCGGGGGGGAGGACGGTTTGCTCTGTTCTGTAAACTACTGCAATCCACTGTATTGTTTTTGTGACTGGTTCTGTTACCGTTAATCATCTTAAACACCTCATTTAGATCAACCCTCAATCTGGAGAATAGACGATTAAGGGGTGTTCGAATTGAGGTGTTTAACATGATTAAAGGAGTTAAGAGGGTAGAGAGAGAGAAACTATTTCCTCTGGTGGGGGGGAGTCCAGAACAAGGGGGCAGAACCTTAAAATTAGAGCCAGGCCGTTCAGGGGTGATGTCAGGAAGCACTTCTTCACACAAAGGGTGAGGAAATCTGGAACTCTCTTCCAAAAGGTTGTGGATGCTGGGGGTCAATTGAAAACTTCAAAACTGAGATCGATGGGTTTTTGTTAGGCAAGGGTATTAAGGGTTATTGAAGCAAGGCAAGGAGATGGAGGTAAGTTTCCTACATTACAACAGTGACTCCACTTCAAATAGTACTTCATTGACCGTGAAGCGCTTTGAGACGTCCAGTGGTCGTGAAAGACGCTATATAAATGCAAGTCTTTCTTTCTTTCTTTAAGATACAGATCAGCCATGATCTAACTGACTGGCAGAATGGGCTCAAGGGGCTGAATGGCCTCCTCCTGTTCCAGTGTAACAGGCTCGAGGGGCTGAATGGCCTCCTCCTGTTCCAGTGTAACAGGCTCAAGGGGCTGAATGGCCTCCTCCTGTTCCAGTGTAACAGGCTCGAGGGGCTGAATGGCCTCCTCCTGTTCCTGTGTAACAGGCTCGAGGTGCTGAATGGCCTCCTCCTGTTCCTGTGTAACAGGCTCGAGGGGCTGAATGGCCTCCTCCTGTTCCAGTGTAACAGGCTCGAGGGGCTGAATGGCCTCCTCCTGTTCCTGTGTAACAGGCTCGAGGGTCTGAATGGCCTCCTCCTGTTCCAGTGTAACAGGCTCGAGGGGCTGAATGGCCTCCTCCTGTTCCTGTGTAACAGGCTCGAGGGGCTGAATGGCCTCCTCCTGTTCCTATGTAACAGTCTCGAGGGGCTGAATGGCCTCCTCCTGTTCCAGTGTAACAGGCTCGAGGGGCTGAATGGCCTCCTCCTGTTCCTATGTAACAGTCTCGAGGGGCTGAATGGCCTCCTCCTGTTCCAGTGTAACAGGCTCGAGGGGCTGAATGGCTTCCTCCTGTTCCTATGTAACAGGCTCGAGGGGCTGAATGGTCGCCTCCTGTTCCAGTGTAACAGGCTCGAGGGGCTGAATGGGCCTCCTCCTGTTCCTGTGAAACAGGCTCGAGGGGGCTGAATGGCCTCATCCTGTTCCTGTGTAACAGGCTCGAGGGGGCTGAATGGCCTCATCCTGTTCCTGTGTAACAGGCTCGAGGGGCTGAATGGTCTCCTCCTGTTCCAGTGTAACAGACTCGAGGGGCTGAATGGCCTCCTCCTGTTCCAGTGTAACAGGCTCGAGGGGCTGAATGGCCTCCTCCTGTTCCTGTGTAACAGGCTCGAGGGGCTGAACGGTCTGCTCCTGCCACTGCAACAATCTGCCACAGCGCTTTTTTTAACCTCTCTCCAAATTCTGGGAGCTCCTCAGTAACATATCCAGTGATACCTGGGCTTGCTACAAGATTAGATGTTGGTTGTATAGATTGTTTAGAGGGTGTGAGACCTCAATTAACGAGTGCTCACTGCTGCTGAAGATTTTTTTTTCGTTTATGGGATGTGGGCGCCGTTGGCAAGGCCGGCCTTTATTGCCCATCCCTAGTTGCCCTTGAGAAGGTGGTGGTGAGCCGCCTTCTTGAACTGCTGCAGTCCGTGTGGTGAAGGTGCTCCCACAGTGCTGTTAGGGAGGGAGTTCCAGGATTTTGACCCAGCGACGATGAAGGAATAGCGATATACTTCAAAGTCAGGATGGTGTGTGACTTGGAGGGTAACTTGGAGGTGGTGGTGTTCCCATGCGCCTGCTGTCCTTGTCCTTCTAGGTGGAAGAGGTCGCGGGTTTGGGAGGTGCTGCCGAAGAAGCCTTGGTGAGTTGCTGCAGTGCATCTTGTAGATGGTACACACTGCAGCCACGGTGCGCCGGTGATGCAGGGAGTGAATGTTTAAGGTGGTGGATGGGGTGCCAATCAAGCAGGCTGCTTTGTCCTGGATGGTGTCGAGCTTCTTGAGTGTTGTTGGAGCTGCACTTATCCAGGCAAGTGGAGAGTATTCCATCACACTCCTTACTTGTGCCTTGTAGATGGTGGAAAGGCTTTGGGGAGCCAGGAGGTGAGCCACTCGCCACAGAATACCTAGCCTCTGACCTGCTCTTGTTGCCACAGTATTAATGTGGCTGGTCCAGTTAATTTCTGGTCAATGGTGACCCCCAGTGTAGTGTATGTACCTTTAAGAGGAACTATGTTTTTGAAGCCCCTGTATACTGTAGTACCAGTAGGGACCACTCGGGTATATAAGCCTGTGTAGCGTCTTGTGTAGTTAGTTCACCTCCAGACTTTGTTCAGTAAACACTTGTTAAATCAACTCCTGCATTCCGTGTCTCCATTAATACACGGATCTAACAGTGGCGACAAGTTAGAAACGAACTTACCTGCAATTCGGCAGCACCTCAAGGGGATCGATTCCTCAGATGAAGGTCGAAGCCAGAAGCAAGAAAAAATAAATAAATAAATAACTCGAAGAAACTCGAAAACGAGGGCCAGGCTTGGTCTCCAGTCTGTGGTTTCCCCAGCTAAACGGGCTGGTGGCAGGTAGTGCACTGATCCTTCCTGGGCTGCGGCGGGCTAGAGCTCGATCGGGTGGCTCTGCAACGGGGCCGGGCAGCGAGTCGGGAAGCAGAAGCAAAGAGAGAGGGTGGAGCACTCAGGGCGCGGCCGGCGCTGCAAAGCAGGTCAGCGTTCGGACCGAGCAGAGGGAGGGGAAAGTCCCAGAGGGTCCGCTCCACGACGGGAACGGTTCTCCAAGTAACGGAGAAACTATTGAAGCGATACATTAAAAAAAAATAGAAATACCGCGAAAAGCTGCAGGTCGCAACGGGAACCGCGGAGAACAGCGTTGGCAGCAGCGGCAGCGGCGGGAAAGCGCGGGAGGCGTCATCTTAACTCGGCGGGGAAGAAAGAAAAGCGTGGGAGGCGCCATTTTGATCCATCGGGGACGGAGGAAAAGCGCGGGAAGCGCCATTTTAGATTTTCAAGATGCCGAAGACTGGCAATATTACTGCTTTCGATGGTGATATAGAAGATTGGACCACATATGTGGAAAGAGTGGAGGTATATTGCAAGGCGAATGAAGTAGCGGATGATAAAAAGGCATCGGTAATTCTAAATCTGATGGGCGCAAGGACATACGGGCTGTTACGAAACTTAATCACTCCAGCCAAACCGATGGACAAGAATTTTAATGAGATTGTTGATACCTTACAGGAGCACTTAAACCCAACACCACTGCTGATAGCGGAACGATTCAAATTCTTCAGGAGGAATCAGCACAAGAATGAAAGTAACGCTGATTACCTCACCGAATTACGAAAGCTGTCAAAGCACTGCCAATTCGAGGCAGGACTGGCAGATTCTCTACGAGACAAATTCGTCTGCGGTCTCCTAAGCGAAGGAACACAGAAAAGACTACTTTCTGAGAAAGATTTAACACTGGACAAGGCTTTCAGTGTGGCTGTATCATACGAAGCAGCAGCAAGAGGAGCTGCAGAGATACAGCAAAAGCCACAGGACTTCGGCACCCATGAAATGACACGGGGTTTCAAGAGATGTTATCGCTGCGGCAGATCCACCCATGACCAGAAGGACTGCTGGTTCAAGGACAAAGCATGCAGGCAATGCGGAAAGATGGGACACATTGCACGTGTATGCAGATCTGGAAAGAAATCCGCTGACAATAAAAGGTACAAATGATGACGGACAGTAGCTCTGAAGACCAGAAGAGCGATAGCGACTCCGGAAACAAGAGATTAAGCTGTCTCAAATTACATAATGTAATTGCCAAAGAAGATTACCAGACCATTTGGGTTACCCTCACGATAGCGGGGTCCCCAGTCAAAATGGAGCTAGATACAGGATCAGCTCTGACCGTCATGAGTCGACGGGATTACGAGCGGCTATTTCCGCATATACCTTTGAAAGACACATCCATTGTCTTGAAGACATATACGGGGCAGAAAGTATACCCCAGAGGGAAAATAAGGGTGCCTGTTGTATACAACGGCAAGGAAATACAGAAGTTGTATTTATACGTTCTGCAAGATGGTGGTCCACCGTTGTTGGGATGTGAATGGATCAGAAAGATACGTTTAGACTGGCACTCCATTCAGGCACTGACGGTGACCAGTAAGAAAAAAACCGATGATGACATCATACCTGGACGATTAAAAGAAATCTTGGCTAACGTCAAAGAAGTGTTTCAACAGGAACTAGGAACCCTGAAAGGCGCCACCGCCTCAATAAAAGTGGAAGATGCGGCAATTCCCAAGTTTTTTAAGGCAAGGCCGGTGCCATACGCAATTCGTCCAGCCGTCGAGGCAGAGCTGGAGAATTTGGAAAAAGCAGGCGTGTTATCCAAGGTAGATTGGAGCGAGTGGGCAACACCCATCGTCCCGGTCATGAAGAAAACGTTGAATAATGATAAATCTGAAGAACAGAGAAAAGTTCGCATCTGTGGGGACTTCAAGGTGACTGTAAACCCGGTTCTTCACACGGTACAGTATCCTCTTCCGAGGATAGAAGATATTTTCGCCTCACTATCCGGAGGGAAACGTTTCACCAAAATTGACTTAGCACAGGCATATCTACAGATGGAGGTTGAGGAGGCCTCTAAAAAGTATCTCACGATAAACACACACAAAGGCCTGTACCAGTACAATCGACTGGTTTTCGGAGTGGCATCAGCTCCGGCTATCTGGCAAAGAGCTATGGAGCAAGTCCTGCAAGGGATTCCGGGGACTCAATGCTACCTAGACGACATCCTTGTAACAGGAGAAAACGACAACGAGCACCTTGCCAATTTGGAGCAGGTGCTCACTAGGCTGAGAGAACGGGGCCTACGAGCAAATCGCCCCAAGTGCGAATTTTTCCAGAAACAATTATCATATTGTGGCCATGTCATTAACGAAGAAGGGTTGCATAAGTCACCTGAAAAAATTGAAGCGGTCGTAAAGGCCCCAGCGCCTGAAAATGTCTCACAATTAAGGTCGTTCCTGGGATTAGTAAATTACTATCATAAATTTTTACCAAACTTGTCGACGGTTCTGCACCCGCTTAACGCGCTGCTACAAACGGGAGTAGTTTGGAAATGGAGCAAAGACTAAACGTGCCTTCCATAAATGCAAAGGCTTGATCACGTCCAGGGAAGTGTTGGCTCATTACAACCCATCACTGCCAATCAGACTGGCGTGCGATGCATCCCCTTACGGCGTGGGAGCGGTATTATCGCATAGATTCCCTGATGGCTCGGAGCGGCCGATAGCTTTTGCGTCACGCTCATTGAACTCAGCTGAGCGTAACTATGCCCAGATCGACAGGGAGGCACTCAGCCTGGTGTGGGGGGTGAAGAAATTCAACCATTACCTACATGGACAAAAATTTACCTTGTTGACTGACCATCAACCCCTCGTCTCCATATTCAACCCTGAAAAGGGCGTTCCCATTATGACAGCGCAAAGGCTACGGGGTGGTCCCTTTTCCTAGGGGCACACCAATATGACATAGAGTACAAAGGAACAAAACAGCATGGGAATGCTGACGGGTTATCGCGCCTACCGTTGCCAACGGTGGAAGAGGCGCCTACAGTGGACCCAGTGGAGATGTTCCACTCGACCATAGTGGAATGTCTACCGGTGACAAATTCTACCATTGAAAAGGAAACGCGAAATGACCCGACTCTCTCACGAGTCTACGATTTAACGGTGAAGGGATGGCCAGCACATGGCGAACCACTGTTGCCAGCATTCTCGCAAAGAAGAGAACAGCTGTCAGTGTGCCGAGGAACCTTGATGTGTGGATCCAGAGTGGTGATTCAACCCAAACTCAAGGATAGAGTGCTAAAGGAGCTTCACGAGGGGCATCTGGGTGGCGTGAAAATGAAGAACTTAGCCAGAGCGTTTGTGTGGTGGCCAGGTATCGATGGAGACATCGAAGAAATGACCAAGAGCTGTCTAGGATGCCAGAAGGTCCAAAACGCCCCACCACAAGCCCCTCTACATCCATGGGAGTGGCCCTCATCTCCATGGCAAAGGGTACATATCGACTTTGCTGGTCCATTTATGGACTCAATGTTCTTAATCGCGGTGGATGCACACTCCAAGTGGCCGGAGGTAATAAAGACGTCCTCCACCACCGCGGAAAAAACCATCACAGTATTAAGGACCATATTCGCCAGGAATGGGCTGCCTGAACAGATCTGTTCTGATAATGGACTGCAATTTGTATCCGAAGAATTCAGGAAGTTCTTAAAAAACAATGGGGTTAAGCACTACACGTCCGCCCCATACCATCCCGCCACCAATGGATTGGCTGAAAGGTTTGTCCAGACCTTCAAGAAGGCCATAAAGGCCATGGGTAATGAAGACATAAATCTACAACATAAGGTAGATAACTTCTTGTTTGCGTACAGGAATGCAACACATGTGGTTACAAACCAAACCCCCGCCATGATGTTTTTCAATAGAAGACTAAGATGCCGGCTGGATTTGGTCAAGCCAAACATCAGAAGGGACGTAGAGAACTGGCAATTTCAAAGCATGAATGAAAGGCCAACTAGAACCTTCCAGATAGGTCAACCAGTTTTGGCCCGGGACTACCGTACCGAGAAATGGCAGCCTGGAACTATTTGCACACAACTAGGACCGCTGATGTATACCGTGGACATTGGAGAAAGCATAATAAGGCGCCATGCTGACCAGATCAGAGTCATCCGAAAAAGGACTACCTACACCACAACTCTATATGCCTAGTGATGAAGCAGAGATACCCATAGTATCTACCTCCGATCCGGTGATACTGGAACCAGATGAACCCGACACTGGCATTGAAGCCGAATCGACCTTGCCAAAAGAACCTACTACACCACCGAGGCGTTATCCGGACCGAGTCAGGAAGCCTCCAGAGAGACTGAATTTGTAATTGATTAACTTCAGCAAATGTGTATATTATTGTTCTTGTAAAAATGTTATTTAATGATTACTTAAAATGTTATGTACTATTTATCTAAAAGGGGAGGAATTGTAGTGTATGTACCTTTAAGAGGAACTATGTTTTTGAAGCCCCTGTATACTGTAGTACCAGTAGTGACCACTCGGGTATATAAGCCTGTGTAGCGTCTTGTGTAGTTAGTTCACCTCCAGACTTTGTTCAGTAAACACTTGTTAAATCAACTCCTGCATTCCGTGTCTCCATTAACACACGGATCTAACACCCAGGATGTTGATGGTGGGGGATTCGGTGATGGTAATGCTGTTGAATATCAAGGGGTGGCGGTTCGACTCTCGCTTGTTGGAGGGAAGTATCTGAGTAACTATGATGAATACTCCTGCTCTCATGTTTATCCCAAGCCCCAGATACAGAGTAAAGCTCCCTCTACACTGTCCCATCAAACACTCCCGGGGCAGGTACAGCATGGGGTTAGATACAGGGTAAAGCTCCCTCTACACTGTCCCATCAAACACTCCCAGGGCAGGTACAGCACGGGTTAGATACAGAGTAAAACTCCCTCTACACTGTCCCATCAAACACTCCCAGGACAGGTACAGCATGGGTTAGATACAGAGTAAAGCTCCCTCTACACTGTCCCATCAAACACTCCCAGGGCAGGTACAGCATGGGTTAGATACAGAGTAAAGCTCCCTCTACACTGTCCCATCAAACACTCCCAGGGCAGGTACAGCACGGGTTAGATACACAGTAAAGCTCCCTCTACACTGTCCCATCAAACGCTCCCAGCCACAGCAGGTACAGCACGGGGTTAGATACACAGTAAAGCTCCCTCTACATTGTCCCATCAAACACTCCTGTTATGTTCATAAATAAATAGACGTTTTCATTATGAACAGCTAGCTTGAGCTAGTCATTTATTCAGCCATGTGGACTAGTGTACAGGCATCCATCTTGACTACTGCCTTGTGGGTAGCCCACTACTAAACATACAGCTCCACCTAGTGTACCATTCTAGAATGACATGTTACTGATCATTACATCCCCCTTCCTTAGAGGTTAAACAAAATCAATATCAATCAATCATAACGACATAAACATCTTCACAGCAGTCAACACATTTTCAAAGCTTCACTTTATGAACTCTATAAGCTTTTCATTCTTTTATTATAGTTTTCTTTGTACTCAAAGATTAAGTCTATCAGGCTTTTTTACTTCACGTGTGGATCTTCTCAGCACAGGTAGGTCTGATGTGTTTTCATGAGAGCCTGTATGTGTGTTTGTGTTAGATTGTTCTGGTGGTGAGTGACAAGATTCAGTTGCGGCATTGTCATCGATTTGCTCTTGGCTAGTTTCTTGTGTTTTCAGGAGGGAACAGTGGTTCCTCCTGAGAATCTGTCCTTCCTCAGTTCTAAAAGTGTATGACCTTGGTCCTACTTCCTCAAGAACTGTAGCTTTCCTGTTCCATGCATCCAGATCCTCAATCCTGACAACATCATCCCTTGTCAATGGTTTCAGAGTTTTGGATGACTTGTCATAGTGTGATTTCTGTTTCAGCTTTAACAGTTGAAGTCTCTGTCTCAGTTCCTTACTCTGCTTTTCTTTTGCACAGCAGGGTAGCGTGGTGCGCAACTTGCGACCCATTAGGAGTTCAGCAGGTGAAGAACCACAGTCTAAAGGGGAGGCTCGGTAGCTCAGCAGGGCGAGATAAGGATCAGACTTGCTTTCTGTTGCTTTCTTCAGTAGCTGTTTGAGAACTTGAACACCTTTCTCTGCCTTACCATTCGACTGAGCATACAGAGGACGGGATGTGATGTGTTGGATGTCATAATGTGCTGCAAACTGTTGCCACTCCTTACAGTTGAAGCACGGACCATTGTCGCTAACGGCAATCCTGGGAATCCCATGTCTGGCGAAGATGGATTTAACATGCATTATGACACTGCTTGCTGATGTGCTTGAGAGCAGCGCCATCTCAGGATAGTTAGAATAGTAGTCAATCACTATTAGATAGTCTTTACCATTCAAATGAAAAAGGTCCATACCAACCTTTTGCCATGGTGCTGTTGGTAAGTCAGCTACTATCATTGGTTCCTTTGCTTGTTTGTTTTGGTGTTTCTGACATGTCTCACATTCGCCTATCATGTTCTCAATGTCCTTATTTATGCCAGGCCAATAAACAGTGTCTCTTGCTCTCCTTTTGCATTTTTCAATTCCGAGGTGTCCCTCATGAATCCTTTTGAGCATGTCTTGACGTAGAGCCTGTGGAATGACTATTCTGTTCTGTTTTAGTAATAGTCCACTTGCGACACTTAACTCTGACCTGATGTGAAAATATTTTGGACAGGAACCTTTTGGCCAACCATGATGAATGTTCTCTATTACTGTTTGTAACACTGTATCTTTTACTGTTTCTTCTGCTATTTGCTTTGATTTTGTGTCTGACACGGGCAGCGCAGCAGTGACCATACTCACATGAACATCCACGTCTTCCTCAGTAGAGCTCACATGACTCATCGTGGGTGCTCGGGATAGTGCATCTGCTAACACTATGTGTTTGCTTGGTGTGTAGATCAGTTCAAAGTCATATCTTTGCAGCTTCATCATGAGTCGTTGAATCCTTGGAGACATCTCATTCAGATTTTTATTAATGATGGCAACCAGTGGGCAGTGGTCTGTCTCAACTGTGAAGGTGGGAAGTCCATATATGTAGCCATGGAACTTTTCTAGTCCAACTACCAAGCCTAGACATTCCTTTTCAATCTGGGCGTATCGACACTCAGAATCAGTCATAGACCTGGAGGCATAGGCAACAGGCTTCCAATCTTCACCCTCTGCTTGTAGCAAGACCGTGCCTAGGCCATCTTTTGATGCATCCGTTGACACTTTGATTCTCTTTGTTGGGTCAAAGAAGGTGAGTACAGGTGTGGTTGTCAGCACTGTTTTGAGGTTCATCCACTCTTGTTCATGTCTTTCTGTCCATGCGAACTCATTTGTTTTATGTAGCAGGTCTTGCAGACAGGCTGTCTTGGCTGACAAGTTAGGAATGAACTTTCATGAAGTTTATCATCCCCATGATGCGTAGCATTCCTTTTTTGTCAGTGGGTCGGGGCATGTTGAGTATGGCGTTTACTTTTTCCATATCTGGCTCTATTCCTTTACCAGATAGATTATCTCCTAGGAAAGTGACTTCCTGGACGCCAAACTGACACTTGGCTTTGTTGAGCTTCAGTCCATTCCGGCGTATGCTCTGTAGCACTTTAGTCAGTCTCTCATTGTGTTCTTTCAGTGTGAAGCTCCAGATGATGATGTCATCAACATGGACCCGAACTCCTTCCAGACCTTCAATTATGTGTTCCATCGCTCTATGAAAGATTTCAGATGCAGATATTATCCCGAAAGGCATTCTGAGGAAACAATACCTGCCAAATGGTGTGTTGAAGGTACAGTATTTGGTGCTCTCTTCATCCAGTTTTAGTTGCCAAAATCCTTGTGAGGCATCGAGCTTTGTGAAGTATCTGGCACCTGACATTTCACTGGTGATTTCTTCTCGCTTGGGAATCTGGTAGTGTTCACGTTTTATGTTTGCATTTAAGTCCTTTGGATCCATGCATACTCTTAGATCATTGTTCTTTTTCTTTACACATACCATGGAGTTAACCCAGTCTGTTGGCTCTTCGACTTTCCTGATGACTCCTAGTGTGGTCATTCTGTCCAGTTCTTTCTTGAGCCGGTCACGCAGGGGTGCTGGAACTCTCCGTGGAGCATGTACCACTGGCTGAGCATCCTCCTTTAGCTGGATCTTGTAAGTGAATGGTAGAACTCCAAATCCTTTGAACACATCCTGGAAATTACTCACTACAGAATCCACCGAGTCATCTGGTCTGCTTATGTCACAGTTTATACGGTAGACTCTCTTGACCAGTTCTAAGTCCTCACAAGCTTTGTCGCCTAGTAGTGAATCAAGTCCTTCAGCCACAACAGAAAACATGAGATGATGCACTTTGTCTTTGACTGTCACTAAGTGTGCATACACCTAAGCTATCTATTTTCTGTCCATTATAGTTCTTCAGTAGTACTGACTTTTTCTGTATTTTGGGCTTTTCTTTCATATTTTTAATGTCACTCATACTGATTAAGTTTGCTTTTGCCCCAGTGTCTAGTTTCAATGTAACTAATGCTCCATTTACCTGCAGTGGCATTATCCATTTGTCCTCTTTTACTGCGTTAACTTTATGTTCAGCATTGTCCATTCCTGAGGGCTGCACATTTTCTGTATCCTTTTTGATATTGTCACATTAAACCATTCCTACAAAAAATGTCTCAATCACATTGACTTGTTGCCCTTTCTTTGTTTTTACTTTTGAAAAGCATTGTTTGGCAAAGTGATTCTTTCCATTACATTTTGTGCACATTTTCCCAAACGCTGGGCATTGTCTTGACTGGTGCTGGTAACCACAGCGTTTACAATTAAAAATTCCATCCTCCGATTGCTTTGCATTTCTGTTCTGCCCATCTTTCTTCCCCTTGTAGGACACAGCACCGACAGCAGCACAGTCACTCATTACAGTCGCATCATTATTAATTTCACTGAAAGTCTTTGCGTGCTGCCGAGCTAGCTCACTGGCATGGCATATTTTCACAGCATCCTCCAATGTTGGTTCGGTTTCTCTCAACAAACGTTCCCTGACCTTTTTATCATGAATACCAAACACAATCTGGTCACGAATCATGGATGATTTCAGTTCAGAGAAATTACATGTCTGTGCTTTCAGTTTCAGATCGGTCACAAAGCTATCAAAAGTCTCATTTTGCAGCTGTGTCCGTGAACGGAACATGTACCTCTCATAGGTCTCGTTCTTTTTGGGAGAACAATGTGTATCAAACTTCTTTAGCACATCGTCCATTTTTTCTCTGTCCTCCTCTTGATCAAATACAAATGTATTAAATACCTCTATCGCCTGCGGGCCTGCAACCGTGAGCAGTAACGCTATTTTCCTTGCGTCTGGCATCGTACCGAACCCGATGGCAGCGATATAGAGTTCGAATTGTTGTTTGAAAGTCCGCCAATTGCAGTCGACATTCCCCGTGAGTTTCAAACCCTCCGGTGGCTTCAAAATCTCCATGTCGCGTTTCACAATATTCAGCAGATATTACCAATCCTGGTACCATGTTATGTTCATAAATAAATAGACGTTTTCATTATGAACAGCTAGCTTGAGCCAGTCATTTATTCAGCCATGTGGACTAGTGTACAGGCATCCATCTTGACTACTGCCTTGTGGGTAGCCCACTTCTAAACATACAGCTCCACCTAGTGCACCATTCTAGAATGACATGTTACTGATCACTACAACTCCCAGGGAAGGTATAGCACGGATTAGATACACAGTAAAGCTCCCTCTACACTGTCCCATCAAACACTCCCAGGGCAGGTACAGCACGGGTTAGATACAGAGTAAAGCTCCCTCTACACTGTCCCATCAAACACTCCCAGGGCAGGTACAGTACAGGTTAGATACAGAGTAAAGCTCCCTCTACACTGTCCCATCAAACACTCCCAGGGCAGATACAGCACGGGTAAGATACAGAGTAAAGCTCCCTCTACACTGTCCCATCAAACACTCCCAGCACGGGTTAGCTATGTCTCTGTGTGTGTATTTATGTGTGTGTGTGAATGGTGTGTTATATTCCTTGCTGGCTGTGGTAATGAAGGGGTTAACTCCTTCCGCACAGGATTGTGACTGGGGATGAGGTTGTCCCGTTGGGACGAGGCAGATCAGAGAGACTGTTGGGGGAGGACGAGTCCCCCACGGCTATTTCTGTCAACTATCCTCTCTTCCAAAGACAGGCTTGCAACGAGGTCTTGTCTGGCAGGTGAAACCAGCAGGAGCAGGGACCAGGGCGGGGGGCTCAGATAGTCTAAAAATAACACACACAAAAATTTAGACGGGGAACAAACAAATTAGTGGATAAGAGATGAGTGCAGTGATAGGAGGCCCTTTTCCTGATTCCACTCACTTCACTAAATATGAGCCAAGCCCCTGTGCAGCTGCAGCGCGGTCTGGTTGTCTCGACTGGGTGCAGATTGCGATCAGTGTAAGCCTTGTGTGATGTCCTTTAAAACGTCGCTCATTGTTTCTCAATGTTAAATACTCCTGTTCCCCTCCCTCCAGCTCCCTTCTCCTCCCCCTGTCTCCCCTCATTTCCCCTCCCCGTCAGCCCTCCCCCGTCTTCCCTCCCTTCCCCTCCCCCCATCTCCCCTGACTATAACAGGAATTCTCCAAACAAGGACTTGGCTTTCCGCCCTTGAGATCCTGCCCAGTTACAGCGAGTCTATAGCACAGAAACAGGCCATTCGGCCCCACTGCTCCGTGCCGGTGTTTGTGCTCCACATGAGCCTCCTCCCACCCCTCTTCATCTAAACCCCATCACCATATAAGGGTGGGAGGGGGGGAGCAGGTTGTGGGGTGAACCAGGCGAGGGGAGCAGGGGTAGAAAGCAGGTGACGGGCGGGGAGGGGGCGAATGTCACCCCTTCACCCAGCCGCTGCGGTCCTGCTCCTCACCCAGGGGGCGGTTTGCCTGCTGCTGTCAGAAGCTCTGTTCCTGCAACACACGGGCTGAGCAAACGAAACAGATTGACACTGTTTACACAAGAGCCTCAAATTCAAAACAGCTGCAAATTCCACATAAGCCCTCGCTGCTGCTGCTGCTGTTGTTGCGGAGGCCCTCGCTCCTTGGCTCCCCGGCCCTGTACCACTGGAAGGCTGCAGTGACAGGATCGGTCAGAGGGCCCTGGGCCTTGCTCACAATCCAACCTTCGGGAGAGGAGCAGCAGATTCGAAACATCCTCTGCACCGACAGACCCCACAAAACCCCAACATTCAAACTACGGTCGGTCAGAACCATCCATGATTCCACCCCCAACCCCCGTGGGAGAGAGCTTTCCTGGATTTCCTTACTATTTTAAAGCGGGAATGTTTTCAGTTGCTCACTCTGTGTTGTTGCCTCAGAATTCTGAGTCATTGAAAGAAAGACTTGCATTTCTATAGCGCCTTTCACGACCTCAGGACGTCCCAAAGCGTTTTACAGCCAATTAAGTACTTTTGAAATGTAGACACTGTTGTAATGTAGGAAACGCGGCAGCCAATTTGCGTACAGCAAGCTCAGGACACCGGGGATAACTCCTCTTCCAATAGTGGCCGTGGGATCTTTTACGTCTACCTGAGAGGGCAGACGGGACCTCGGCTTAACGTCTCATCCGAAAGACGGCACCTCTGACAGTGCAGCACTCCCTCAGTACTGCCCCTCCGACAGTGCGGCGCTCCCTCAGTACTGCCCCTCCGACAGTGCGGCACTCCCTCAGTACTGCCCCTCCGACAGTGCGGCGCTCCCTCAGTACTGCCCCTCCGACAGTGCGGCGCTCCCTCAGTACCGCCCCTCTGACAGTGCGGCGCTCCCTCAGTACAGCCCCTCCGACAGTGCGGCGCTCCCTCAGTACTGCCCCTCCGACAGTGCGGCGCTCCCTCAGTACTGCCCCTCCGACAGTGCGCCACTCCCTCAGTACCGCCCCTCCGACAGTGCAGCGCTCCCTCAGTACCGCCCCTCCGACAGTGCAGCGCTCCCTCAGTACGGCCCCTCCGACAGTACAGCGCTCCCTCAGTACTGCTCCTCCGACAGTGCGGCGCTCCCTCAGTACTGCCCCTCCGACAGTGCAGCGCTCCCTCAGTACTGCCCCTCCGACAGTGCGGCGCTCCCTCAGCACTGCCCCTCCGACAGTGCGGCGCTCCCTCAGTACTGCCCCTCCGACAGTGCAGCGCTCCCTCAGTACTGCGCTGGAGTGTCGGCCTGGATTATGTGCTCAAGTCTCTGGAGTGGGACTTGAACCCACGACCTTCTGACTCAGAGGCGAGAGTGCAGCCCACTGAGCCATGGCCGAGACCTTGGGGTGACGGGAGGTCCAGCTGCTGGAGCCATCTGCTGGAAAAGGAGCGAGCAGATGTAATGGCGGAGAGCGATCCCGGTGAGGGAGCAGGTCGGGGGACGGGAGGGAATTGTCTATTTCCAAGCTGCCAAACGGGCCACAGGGCTGAAAGGGTTAAAACGGCCAACTGTCTTCCATCAGAGCAAACAATACCCCCGGCTGTGGCTTTGAACCTGCTCGGGCTGCACTCTGCTCCGAGGTCCGGTCCCGCTCCGCTGCCTCGCTGATGGTGATTGGATAACGAGCTGCTCGGAGGCAGCAGCAGCACAATCAGGGGGGTGGGTGGCGGGGGGGGGGGGGGGGTGGTGGCTGCGGGGCAGGGCGATGTTTGGGGCCTAGGCCTGGGCCAAAGCCTAACTCACTGGCCCATGCACAGACTGCAGACAAACCTTGACAAGAACACAGAGTAACCGTCGGGTTATGTCACAGAGCCGAGGAAACCACGGCAGCCCCATTTAGATGCACTAAAGCCCTAGGAGGAGCAGGTTTTTTTTCCCATTGTGGGAGCAATGTTGGCCAAGAGACTGAGTGGCTCATCTTCCATTAGGAACAGGAGGAGGCCACTTAGCCCCTCGGGCCTGCTCCCCCCCATTCTATTCGTTCATTGCTGCCGTGTATCTTAACTCCATTTACCCGCCTTTGGTCCGTATCCCTCGATACCCTTACCCAATAAAAATCTATCAATCTCAGTCTTGAAAGCTCCTATTGACCCCCAGCATCTGCAGCCTTTTGGGGGAGAGAGTTCCCGATTTCCAAAACCCTTAAGGAGTCGCAATCTTAAAATTAGAGCCAGGCCGTTCAGGAAGCGCCATTTCACACAAAGGGTAGTGGCAATCTGGAACAGGGAATCCTTTATCACAAGGGGCTATTGAGGCAGGGACTGTAACATCTTTCAAAAGGGAATTGGTATTTCAAAAAGGAGAAACATAAGGAGATACGGGACAGGGCGGAGAGAGGGGGCCGCAGTCAGCACGGTGGCCTGAATGACTTCCTTCCGCGCTGTAAATTCTATCGACGGTATCTGTAACTCTCAGCACATTTAATTGGCAATTAAAGGAGCTATAAACTGGTGGCTGGGAGTGGTGCTTCACGAAGGGACTTGACTGACCTCACCTCATACTTCGAACACTGGCCAGTGGTTTGAAAAGCCTCAGGGTGGAACAGGCACATATAGAGATACAGAGTGAGGCAGGGAGACGCGATACTTAGTGGGGAGACCGCCCTATCATACGGGAAGTGCTGAGGCAAACAACACATTACAACAACAACTTGCATTCATACAGCGCCTTTAATGTAGTAAAATGTCCCAAGGCGCTTCACAGGGGCGATTATCAAACAAAATTTGACACCGAGCCACATAAGGGTAAATTAGGACAGGTGACCAAAAGCTGGGTCAAAGAGGTCGGTTTTAAGGAGCGTCTTAAAGGAGGAGAGAGAGGCGGAGAGGTTTAGGGAGGGAATTCCAGAGCTCGGGGCCCAGGCGGCTGAAGGCACGGTCACCAATGGTGGAGCGATGGAAATCGGCGATGCGCAAGAGGCCAGAATTGGAGGAACGCAGAGATCTCGAGGGGTCACAGTCTCAGAATAAGGGGTCGGCCATTTATGACTGAGATGAGGAGAAATGTCTTCACTCAGAGGGTGGTGAATCTTTGGAATTCTCTACCCCAGAGGGCTGTGGAGGCTCAGTCATTGAGTATATTTAAAGCTGAGATCGATAGATTTTTGAATATTAAGGGAATCAAGGGATATGGGGATAGTTCAGGAAAGTGGAGATGAGGTAGAAGATCAGCCATGATCTTATTGAATGGCGGAGCAGGCTCGAGGGGCCGAATGGCGGACTCCTGCTCCTATTTCTTATGTACGGCTGGAGGAGGTTACAGAGATAGGGAGGGGTGAGGACCATGGAGGGATTTGAAAACAAGGATGAGAACTTTAAAATCGAGCCGTTGCTTAACAAGGAACCAATGTAGGTCAGCGAGCAGAGTGGGTGATGGGTGAACAGGACTTGGTGTGAGTTAGGACACGGGGAGCAGAGGTTTGGATGAGAAACATGCGCGTATGCGCGGTTTCTGTGTTTAAAAGCCGGCTCACTGGCTGCGCGGGGCCTCTAGTTTAAAGGGAACGTTGCTGGGATCCCCTCAGCAGCATCTGGGGAGAGGGGGAGGCACATTAACAATAACCTACCTGTTCTCTCGGCAGATGCTGCTGAATTTCCACCATTTTCTGTGCCTGATTTGGGCGTTAATCCAACAGAAGAGCGAAACAAACACTGATTCACCTCCCATTCTGTGACTTTAACCAATGCAAAGAAAACGCGACACTCAGCGCAAAGCGCCCGTGAGGTGCAGCGAGAGTGACGAGCCCTCCCTGTCCTTTACCACACAATCAAAGGACTTGTATTTATATAGCGCCTTTCACATCCTCAGCACGTCCCAAACCGCTTTACGGTCAATGCGTTACATATCTCCAGTCACTCTTGTTATGCATTCAAATGTAGCAAACAAGATGTGCACAGCAAGGTGCCACAAACAGCAAGGAGCAGATCATCTGTTTTAGTCATCTTGTTTGATGGATAAATAGTGGCCAGGACACCGGGGAGAATTCCCTCCTTTTTGAATAGTGGCCGTGGGATCTTTTACATCCACCTGAGAGGGCAGACGGGGCCTCATTTCATTTGAAAGACGGTAACTCCGACAGTGCAGCTCTCCCTCAGTACTGCCCCTCCGAAAGTGCAGCACTCCCTCAGTACTGCCCCTCCAACAGTGCAGCACTCCCTCAGTACTGCCCCTCCGACAGTGCAGCACTCCCTCAGTACTGCCCCTCCGACAGTGCAGCGCTCCCTCAGTACTGCCCCTCCGAAAGTGCAGCACTCCCTCAGTACTGCCCCTCCAACAGTGCGGCGCTCCCTCAGTACTGCCCCTCCAACAGTGCGGCGCTCCCTCAGTACTGCCCCTCCGACAGTGCGGCGCTCCCTCAGTACTGCCCCTCCAACAGTGCGGCGCTCCCTCAGCATTGTATTAAGTCCGGGAGTGGAGCTCTTGGCAGGCAGTCTGCTTGATTGGCACCCCATCCACCACCTTAAACATTCACTCCCTCCACCACCGGCGCACCGTGGCTGCAATGTGTACCATCTACAGGATGCACTGCAGCAACTCGCCAAGGCTTCTTTGGCAGCACCTCCCAAACCCGCGACCTCTTCCACCTAGAAGGACAAGGGCAGCAGGCGCACGGGAACATCACCACCTCCAAGTTCCCCTCCAAGTCACACACCATTCCAACTTGGAAATATATCGGCCGTTCCTTCATCATCGCTGGGTCAAAATCCTGGAACTCCCTCCCTAACGGCACTGTGGGAGCACCTTCACCACACGGACTGCAGCGGTTCAAGAAGGCGGCTCACCACCACCTTCTCGAGGGTAATTGGGGGACGGGCAATAAATGCTGGCCTTGCCAGCGACGCCCACATCCTGAGAATTAATATTAAAAAAAGTTTAAAAGTACCTCGACAATAGCATGTAGCCACACAAGAGGCCCCATATCAGACTCGGCCAAGTGTGGGAGAACAAGGGCCCCGGGGAGGACAGTAAGCCAGGTGGCCAGAGAGTTCTCTGGAGTGAGGAACAGCTGGCAGCCATTTCTAGCAATTAGACACGGAGAAAAGTTCCAATAAAAGAAAATGAGTTCAGTGTTGCAGTAAACTCTCCCCCTTAAATGATAAACATTTTAAGTACAGTTTATGGCAATCTTCAACACACCACAAGGCAGCTGTAATCCCCAGCAAGCTACAAATGCCACAGCGTTAATGCGTTCCCGGTGCGGCGCTCCCTCCATCCTGGGCGCTCCACATCCACAGCGTCAGCCGTGGCTCAGTGAGTTGCACCCTCGCCTCGGAGTCAGGAGGTCGTGGGTTCAAGTCCCACGCCAGAGACTTGAGCACATAATCCAGGCTGTCGCTCCCACTGCAGTACTGAGGGAGTGCCGCACTGTCAGAGGGGCAGTACTGAGGGAGCGCTGCGCTGTCGGAGGGGCAGTACTGAGGGAGTGCCGCACTGTCAGAGGGGCAGTACTGAGGGAGCGCCGCACAGTCAGAGGGGCAGTACTGAGGGAGCGCCGCACTGTCAGAGGGGCAGTACTGAGGGAGCGCCGCACTGTCAGAGGGGCAGTACTGAGGGAGTGCCGCACTGTCGGAGGGGCAGTACTGAGGGAGTGCCGCACTGTCAGAGGGGCAGTACTGAGGGAGCGCTGCACTGTCGGAGGGTCAGTACTGAGGGAGCGCCGCACTGTCAGAGGGGCAGTACTGAGGGAGCGCTGCACTGTCGGAGGGGCAGTACTGAGGGAGCGCTGCACTGTCGGAGGGGCAGTACTGAGGGAGTGCTGCGCTGTTGGAGGGGCGGTACTGAGGGAGCGCTGCGCTGTTGGAGGGGCGGTACTGAGGGAGCGCTGCGCTGTTGGAGGGGCAGTACTGAGGGAGCGCCGCACTGTCAGAGGGGCAGTACTGAGGGAGCGCTGCACTGTCGGAGGGTCAGTACTGAGGGAGTGCCGCACTGTCAGAGGGGCAGTACTGAGGGAGCGCTGCACTGTCGGAGGGGCAGTACTGAGGGAGCGCTGCACTGTCGGAGGGGCAGTACTGAGGGAACGCTGCACTGTCGGAGGGGCAGTACTGAGGGAGTGCTGCGCTGTTGGAGGGGCAGTACTGAGGGAGCGCTGCGCTGTTGGAGGGGGGGTACTGAGGGAGCGCCGCACTGTCGGAGGGGCAGTACTGAAGGAGTGCTGCACTGTTGGAGGGGCAGTACTGAGGGAGCGTTGCACTGTCGGAGGGTCAGTACTGAGGGAGCGCTGCACTGTCGGAGGGTCAGTACTGAGGGAGTGCTGCGCTGTTGGAGGGGCGGTACTGAGGGAGTGCTGCGCTGTTGGAGGGGCGGTACTGAGGTAGCGCTGCGCTGTCGGAGGGGAGGTACTGAGGGAGTGCAGCGCTGTTGGAGGGGCGGTACTGAGGGAGCACTGCACTGTCAGAGGGGCAGTACTGAGGGAGCTCCGCACTGTCGAAGGGTCAGTACTGAGGGAGTGCCGCACTGTCGGAGGGGCAGTACTGAGGGAGTGCCGCACTGTCAGAGGGGCAGTACTGAGGGAGCGTTGCACTGTCGGAGGGTCAGTACTGAGGGGGCGCTGCAGTGTCGGAGGGTCAGTACTGAGGGAGCTCCGCACTGTCGGAGGGGCAGTACTGAGGGAGCGCCGCACTGTCGGAGGGGCAGTACTGAGGGAGCGCCGCACTGTCGGAGGGACAGTACTGAGGGGGCGCCGCACTGTCGGAGGGGCAGTACTGAGGGAGCGCTACAATGTCGGAGGGGCAGTACTGAGGGGGCGCCACACTGTCGGAGGGACAGTACTGAGGGGGCGCCGCACTGTCGGAAGGGCAGTACTGAGGGAGAGCCGCACTGTCGGAGGGGCAGTACTGAGGGGGCGCCGCACTGTCGGAGGGACAGTACTGAGGGGGCGCCGCACTGTCGGAGGGGCAGTACTGAGGAAGCGCCGCACTGTCGGAGGGGCAGTACTGAGGGAGTGCTGCACTGTCGGAGGGGCAGTACTGAGGGAGTGCTGCACTGTCGGAGGGGCAGTACTGAGGGAGCGCCGCACTGTTGGAGGGGCAGTACTGAGGGAGCACTGCACTGTCGGAGGGGCAGTACTGAGGGAGCGCCGCACTGTCGGAGGGGCAGTACTGAGGGAGTGCCGCACTGTCAGAGGGGCATTACTGAGGGAGCGTTGCACTGTCGGAGGGGCAGTACTGAGGGAGTGCTGCACTGTCGGAGGGGCAGTACTGAGGGAGCGCCGCACTGTTGGAGGGGCAGTACTGAGGGAGCACTGCACTGTCGGAGGGGCAGTACTGAGGGAGCGCCGCATTTTCGGAGGGGCAGTACTGAGGGAGTGCCGCACTGTCGGAGGGGCAGTACTGAGGGAGCGCCGCACTGTCAGAGGTGCCGTCTTTCGGATGAGACGTTAAACCGAGGCCCTGTCTGCTCTCTCAGGTGGGTGTAAAATATCCTGCGGCACTATTTCGAAGAAGAGCAGGGGGGAGTTCTCCCCGGTGTCCTGGGGCCAATATTTATCCCTCAACCAACATCACTAAAACAGAAATAACAGAAAACGCTGGAAACACTCAGCAGGCCCGGCAGCATCCGTGGATGATCATCTGTTTGTGGGAGCTTGCTGTGCGCAAATTGGTTGTTGCGTTTCCTACACTTCAAAAATACTTCATTGGCTGTGAAGCGCTTTGGGATGTCCTGAGGTTGTGAAAGGTGCTGCAGAAATGCCAGTCTATTTATCTTTCCCCCTATTACAGTCAATGCATTAGAGTGGAGCAGCAGCAGTGACAGGGTGAAGTCGGGCGGTTTAACTAAGTGTGTCCCTCTGTCTGCCATCCCGGGAAAAAGAAACTTGCCTGAATTCCAGCAGGTCAGTGCTGTTTGGCTCTTGCTTTGCAGTGGACTCTGATTGGGCGGTGTTGTCGCATACAGGGCTGGGAACCCCAAGCCGGCCAATTGTCGAACCTGACCAGTCGCCCAAACCTCAGCTCGCCTTCACTTCCCAGTGATAGTACACCTGCCGCTTATATACCGCAAACCTCAGCTCGCCTTCACTTCCCAGTGATAGTACAGCTGCTGCTTATATACCGCAAACCTCAGCTCGCCTTCACTTCCCAGTGATAGTACACCTGCTGCTTATATACCGCAAACTTCAGCTCGCCTTCACTTCCCAGTGATAGTACACCTGCTGCTTATATACCGCAAACCTCAGCTCGCCTTCACTTCCCAGTGATAGTACACCTGCTGCTTATATACCGCAAACCTCAGCTCGCCTTCACTTCCCAGTGATAGTACACCTGCTGCTTATATACCGCAAACCTCAGCTCGCCTCCGCTTCCCAGTGATAGTACACCTGCTGCTTATATACCGCAAACCTCAGCTCGCCTCCGCTTCCCAGTGATAGTACACCTGCCGCTTATATACCGCAAACCTCAGCTCGCCTTCACTTCCCAGTGATAGTACACCTGCCGCTTATATACCGCAAACCTCAGCTCGCCTCCGCTTCCCAGTGATAGTACACCTGCCGCTTATATACCGCAAACCTCAGCTCGCCTCCGCTTCCCAGTGATAGTACACCTGCCGCTTATATACCGCAAACCTCAGCTCGCCTCCGCTTCCCAGTGATAGTACACCTGCTGCTTATATACCGCAAACCTCAGCTCGCCTCCGCTTCCCAGTGATAGTACACCTGCTGCTTATATACCGCAAACTTCAGCTCGCCTCCGCTTCCCAGTGATAGTACACCTGCCGCTTATATACCGCAAACTTCAGCTCGCCTCCGCTTCCCAGTGATAGTACACCTGCTGCTTATATACCGCAAACCTCAGCTCGCCTTCACTTCCCAGTGATAGTACACCTGCTGCTTATATACCGCAAACCTCAGCTCGCCTCCGCTTCCCAGTGATAGTGCACCTGCTGCTTATATACCGCAAACCTCAGCTCGCCTTCACTTCCCAGTGATAGTACACCTGCTGCTTATATACCGCAAACCTCAGCTCGCCTTCACTTCCCAGTGATAGTACACCTGCCGCTTATATACCGCAAACCTCAGCTCGCCTTCGCTTCCCAGTGATAGTACACCTGCTGCTTATATACCGCAAACCTCAGCTCGCCTCCGCTTCCCAGTGATAGTACACCTGCCGCTTATATACCGCAAACCTCAGCTCGCCTTCACTTCCCAGTGATAGTACACCTGCCGCTTATATACCGCAAACCTCAGCTCGCCTTCACTTCCCAGTGATAGTACACCTGCTGCTTATATACCGCAAACCTCAGCTCGCCTTCGCTTCCCAGTGATAGTACACCTGCCGCTTATATACCGCAAACCTCAGCTCGCCTCCGCTTCCCAGTGATAGTACACCTGCTGCTTATATACCGCAAACCTCAGCTCGCCTTCACTTCCCAGTGATAGTACACCTGCTGCTTATATACCGCAAACCTCAGCTCGCCTTCACTTCCCAGTGATAGTACACCTGCCGCTTATATACCGCAAACCTCAGCTCGCCTTCACTTCCCAGTGATAGTACACCTGCTGCTTATATACCGCAAACCTCAGCTCGCCTTCACTTCCCAGTGATAGTACACCTGCTGCTTATATACCGCAAACCTCAGCTCGCCTTCACTTCCCAGTGATAGTACACCTGCTGCTTATATACCGCAAACCTCAGCTCGCCTCCGCTTCCCAGTGATAGTACACCTGCTGCTTATATACCGCAAACCTCAGCTCGCCTCCGCTTCCCAGTGATAGTACACCTGCTGCTTATATACCGCAAACCTCAGCTCGCCTCCGCTTCCCAGTGATAGTACACCTGCTGCTTATATACCGCAAACCTCAGCTCGCCTCCGCTTCCCAGTGATAGTACACCTGCTGCTTATATACCGCAAACCTCAGCTCGCCTCCACTTCCCAGTGATAGTACACCTGCCGCTTATATACCGCAAACCTCAGCTCGCCTTCACTTCCCAGTGATAGTACACCTGCCGCTTATATACCGCAAACCTCAGCTCGCCTTCACTTCCCAGTGATAGTGCACCTGCTGCTTATATACCGCAAACCTCAGCTCGCCTCCGCTTCCCAGTGATAGTACACCTGCCGCTTATATACCGCAAACCTCAGCTCGCCTTCACTTCCCAGTGATAGTGCACCTGCTGCTTATATACCGCAAACCTCAGCTCGCCTTCACTTCCCAGTGATAGTACACCTGCCGCTTATATACCGCAAACCTCAGCTCGCCTTCACTTCCCAGTGATAGTACACCTGCTGCTTATATACCGCAAACCTCAGCTCGCCTCCGCTTCCCAGTGATAGTACACCTGCTGCTTATATACCGCAAACCTCAGCTCGCCTTCACTTCCCAGTGATAGTACACCTGCTGCTTATATACCGCAAACCTCAGCTCGCCTCCGCTTCCCAGTGATAGTGCACCTGCTGCTTATATACCGCAAACCTCAGCTCGCCTTCACTTCCCAGTGATAGTACACCTGCTGCTTATATACCGCAAACCTCAGCTCGCCTTCACTTCCCAGTGATAGTACACCTGCCGCTTATATACCGCAAACCTCAGCTCGCCTTCGCTTCCCAGTGATAGTACACCTGCTGCTTATATACCGCAAACCTCAGCTCGCCTCCGCTTCCCAGTGATAGTACACCTGCCGCTTATATACCGCAAACCTCAGCTCGCCTTCACTTCCCAGTGATAGTACACCTGCTGCTTATATACCGCAAACCTCAGCTCGCCTTCGCTTCCCAGTGATAGTACACCTGCCGCTTATATACCGCAAACCTCAGCTCGCCTCCGCTTCCCAGTGATAGTACACCTGCTGCTTATATACCGCAAACCTCAGCTCGCCTTCACTTCCCAGTGATAGTACACCTGCTGCTTATATACCGCAAACCTCAGCTCGCCTTCACTTCCCAGTGATAGTACACCTGCCACTTATATACCGCAAACCTCAGCTCGCCTTCACTTCCCAGTGATAGTACACCTGCTGCTTATATACCGCAAACCTCAGCTCGTTACAGCAGGGAATCGGTATTTCATCCTGGTCCGTTGTGGTGTGTCACAACTGCTTCTTGTGTTCAACAAGCAAGTACTTGGCTTGAAAAGTTAGATAACTTTCAGATCATGCACTGCCTGAAAGGGCGGTGGAAGCAGATTCAATAGTAACTTTCAAAAGGGGAATTGGATAAATACTTGAAAAGGAGAAATTGGTAGGGCTATGGGGAAAGCGGGGGAGTGGGACTAATTGGAGAGCTCTTTCAAAGAGCCGGCACAGGCACGATGGGCCGAATGGCCTCTTTCTGTGCTGTATCATTCTATGATTCTATAACCATTGAAGCAAATTGCAGAAAATCGGCTCTATTGTACCTCTTGCCAAGAGTTTCCTTCTCCCCAATTCTTGAATAGTTATAATCTGCTGAAATTGTTGATAGTATGGAGTTATGGTACAGATCAGCCATGATCTAATAGAACGCTGGCACAGGCTCGAGGGGCTGAGTGGCCTCCTCCTGTTTCCATGTCTCTCACAGCAGAACGAAAGAACTTGTATTTCTCCAGCGCCTTTCACCACCTCAGGACGTCCCAAAGCGCTGCACAGCCCAAGAAGTACTTTAGAGGAGTAGTCACTGTTATAATGTAGTACATTCACCTCTCTGCTGTCCCTGAACACCGGGTCTGCCTCTCACAACGGCGCCCCTGTTAAATGAGCTGCCGCACACTATAAATCATCCCTCTCACGACTCGGGGGGGGAAGGGGAGAAGAAAGCGCTAAATAAACCATTCGGAGCCTGATGAAATGCTCCAAGCACCAGTCGGCAGAGTCCCAATCTCAGCCCCCATTGCTCCTGAAAGCAGCTCTCTATTTTCTTAATTAGTGTATATTTATAGACTGTCTGGTCGCCAGGGCTAAATGCCTGAGCTTCCTGTAACCTGCTTTAAACTCCAAATAAACAAAAATATTGTCTTTGAATTGATAGAAAGTAGTTTCTCTCCTGACAGGGGAGTCGGCTAGGTGCTTTGACGCTGCCAAGACCCCAACTAGCAACAGGGCCTTCAGTGAGCTCCGCCGTCTCTTTCATCCGCACTCCGTCTCTCGATTGTTTTTCTTTCTTTCTCACTTGTGCAGACCTCGAGGCGCCCTGGCTGTCTCCGAGCAACGGCGGGGGACGGAGAGTGAGGCGTGGATCGGGACAGGCTTCTGTACCTGTGGTAGGCCCGTAGTGGCCATCGCAGGCCGTTCAGGCCCAGCGCAGGGCAGGGCCGGGCCGGGCCAGCTAACTCCGATTTACTAAACGCGCTGAAGGTGGCAGATACCCAAGGGGTTGCCAACCCTCCAGGATTGGCCTGGAGTCTCCAGGAATTGAAGGTTAATCTTCAGGAGGCTGCAGATTAATTAATTCCCCACGGCCAATTGGAGAGCGGAGAATCTTCACTACCCGATTGGATCGATTGTCAAGCAGCCTTTCCCACCCCCCAATCTCCACTAGCTCTTATAATAAATTATGACTAATAATAGTGTTCAAAGAAAACACATTCTTTTTCAATGCTCCTGTGGCTTTTCCCCCTGGTTTTGCTCCCGGCAGTGCCCTGGAGAGTAATCTTTAATTCCTGGAGACTCCTGGCCAATCCTCGAGGGTTGGCAACCCTGAAGAAAATTGCTTTTCAAAAGAGGATAAAAAACTGAGTTAATATCGGGTGGGTGGCGGGGGGGCGAGTACATGCGATATTTCGCTGTTGATTTAAATCCCCCTCGCAGCCAGTTTAATGTTCCTCCAGCTCTTTAATCTACAGACAGCGAATAGTGCAGCCTTTATGCAGCAGATCTGTGCGCTGTGTTTACCCAGCGCCCGGTTCCATTTACTACATAAACCACTCCTGGGCCTCAGCACACCCACGCCATTCAGGCCACGGATAAATCATAATATTTAGAATGGTTTCGAACTTTCTGCAAGGAATGACTTGTGGAGTATCCGATGTGGCCGAGCGCATTTTAATGTTGCTTCTCTGGAGCCCCTTACATGGGCCGTCCATGTGCTCAACCCCCCTCACCACATCCTTCCCTTGCCGAGAGTGAGGCATCGCCAGACAGAGCTCACTGTACTCGGTAAAAACGCACTTTCCAAAATATTTCTTCTGTCCCTGATCAATTCCGTTCTTTGATCTCTTTGAGATCTCTTTAATCCCCTGAGCTCCTGATCGCATCATTAGGTGTCAGCCGTGGCTCGGTGGGCAGCACTCTGGCCTCTGAGTCAGGTCGTGGGTTCAAGCCTTGCTCGAGAGACTTGAGCACATAATCCAGGCCGACACTCCCAGTGCAGCACTGAGGTCAGTACAGGGAGCGCTGCACTGTCGGAGGGGCAGTACTGAGGGAGCGCCGCACTGTCAGAGGGTCAGTACAGGGAGCGCCGCACTGTCGGGGGGTCAGTACAGGGAGCGCCGCACTGTCGGGGGGCAGTACTGAGGGAGCGCCGCACTGTCGGAGGGGCAGTACTGAGGGAGCGCCGCACTGTCAGAGCGGCAGTACTGAGGGAGCGCCGCACTGTCGGAGGGGCAGTACAGGGAGCGCCGCACTGTCAGAGGGGCAGTACTGAGGGAGCGCCGCACTGTCGGAGGGGCAGTACTGAGGGAGCGCCGCACTGTCGGAGGGGCAGTACTGAGGGTGCGCCGCACTGTCGGAGGGGCAGTACTGAGGGAGCGCCGCAGTGTCGGAGGGGCAGTACTGAGGGAGCGCCGCACTGTCGGAGGGGCAGTACTGAGGGAGCGCCGCACTGTCGGAGGGGCAGTACTGAGGGAGCGCCGCACTGTCGGAGGGGCAGTACTGAGGGAGCGCCGCACTGTCGGAGGGGCAGTACTGAGGGAGTGCTGCACTGTCGGGGGTGCCGTCTTTCGGATGAGATGTTAAACCGAGGCCCCGTCTACTCTCTCAGGTGGACGTAAAAGATCCTATGGCCGCTATTCGAAGAAGAGCAGGGGAGTTCTCCCCGGTGTCCTGGGGCCAATATTTATCCCTCGACCAATATCACACTGCTGTTTGTGGGATCTTGCTGTGCGCAAATTAGCTGCTGCGTTTCCTGCATTACAACAGTGACTACACTTCAAAAAGTACTTAATTGGCTGTAAAGCGCTTTGGGACATCCTGAAGCCGTGAAAGGCGCTGGAGAAATGCAAATGCATTTATTTATGGGTCCAAAACCTCCGCTGCAAGTGCTGACGCGATACCCCCGCAGGCACTTGGGGTCATACCAAAAACCACTCGCACCGATGGGTAAAAGCTCCACCTGGTGTGGTCCTGAGCTACATAGGGCGGGAAGTCCCAGGATCCGCCCCAGTCTGTGCAGAGTTAACCAGGCTGATGTTAAGGGCTCTCTATAAATGATCTCGGCATTGGGCCAAAAAATCCCAAAACAGCCGAGGTTCCCTACTGTGAACTGCTATCCCTGCTCAATGCTGGGCGTCGGCTAGGAACCAGGGTCGCGCTACCCCCCCAGCCAAATAGCCCAGCGACAGCCACTGTCTAGATTCCTGCATGAAGAATGGTCACGTGGAACTGTACCCCAGCCAGTAACAGCTCAATTAGGAGAGAAAGCCAGAGCGAGGGAAGAAAGGTTGAAGTGGCCGGACTGGTGGTTTTTTTCTCCAGGTTGTCCCAAGGAAGGGAGTGGGGTCATGTCCCGCAGAAACGCTCCGGATCCATCGAGGCTCACGTGAGATCCGCTGGCGCAGGATTACTTTCAATCTTCTCCTCTCCCACACCAGGTTATCTCCCTCCGAGATCTGCAGGAGCCTGACGCGAAGCACGACCCAGACCTGCCCCAGAACCGCAGCTCCCTGGACTGGGTGTAAACACACAGCTGGCTCCGCACTACATCTTCTCCAGCCATCTGCTTCCTATCAAGCTGCTCCATAATCACAGCACAGCTCCAGCCTCTCACCCGCTCCCATCCCCCCCAGCGGTCCAGATTATCCGCAAACCTCCACTGCCCATCGCCTTGTACCTCTGCCCGCTGCCTGGTTTGAAAACACAATGTCAACTTCAGCCTAAAAATTACCTTCAGTGCAATTAGCCTCCCGCGATCATAGGACCTCACTCAAAATGGCTGCAGGTTGGGCTCCCAACACTGCTTGGCCGTGTCTCTGGCGGCTTCATCACATGACCTCCTGCTGCCAACTGTCCCGCCTCCGCGCTCCCCTCGTTGGCCGCCTGACACGTCACCCTGGCAGCGTCCCACCCTCCCCTCGCCAACTGGAAAACTTCATTAGCCAACGAGATGATCCTTAACTCACGGTCAAAGAGCCTTCCAACCACCCACCTCGCCCGCCCCATCTCCATTATTATTGTTATAATTAATAAACAAAAGTGTTCAAAGAAAATGGAAAAACACACAATTATTTTTTAACGCCACCCCCCCAATGATTTTTCTCCCGGGTGTTGCTGGCTGCAGTGTCCTTCCTGGTGATTAATCTTCAATTCCTGGAGGCTCCAGCCAATCCCGGAGGGCTGGCGACCGCTAGTTGCTGTGCGAGACGCCTCCCCCATTCACCTGACCGCACTCAGAATGGCCGCCACTTCACCTGTACAGCAACAGTGGTCCCTCAGTACTGCCCCTCCGATAGTGCGGCGCTCCCTCAGTACTGCCCCTTGTGATGAAATATATGTCTTCATCAGCCCCTGTGTTTTACCTGCATTGTATTGTGTGTACCGCCCCCTTTTCCCCTATTGTGTGTATTGGCTCCGCCCCTGTCTTTTGTCATATAAAGGTCTCAAGAGCTGTATGAGTCATTCTGCCAGACGAATCCGATGTGGAATGACGTGCAATGTTCTTAGCGATTAAAAGCCTTCAGTTGAATCCTTCAACTCCTAGTCTTTGAGTTATTGATGGCACATCAATTTTAATCGCTAAAACACCAAGATGGATCGACTCCTGAAACCAGAGCGCTTGGATCTGGACCCCCACGCCACAGACGCAGCCACACAGTTCGGACACTGGTTCCAATGCTTCGAATTTTTCATCGAAACCTCAGCCACCGCCATAGCAGCCGCGACTGCCACCGGAGACGTGAAACTGGGAATCCTGCGAAACTGGGTGAGTCATCGGGTCTCCCCTCTCATCCGAGATGCCACCAGCTACGAGGATGCCTGCACCATTCTGAAGGCCCACTACGTGCGGCCAATAAACGAGGTGTACGCCAGGCATCTTCTGACTACTCGCACGCAGCGGCATGGTGAGTCACTAGAGGACTTCATGCTAAGCCTAAAAGTACTGGGCAGAGACTGTAACTGTAAGGCCGTGTCTGCCACCGTGTACACGGAGGAGCTGATCCGAGACTCCTTTATTGCGGGCCTCAGTTCAAATTACATTCGGCAGAAACTGTTTGAAAAGGAGGGACTGGACTTAAAACAGGCTATGGGCATAGCGCGATCGCTGGATATGGCCCAGAGGAACTCTGAATCCTGTTCCTCAGGCCACATGGCCCACTCCACCTCGTGCGCGCCGTGGGGGCCGCCATCTTGGAAGCCATCTTCACCTCCCAGGTCTCAGGCCAGCCCAGCACCGTCGGAGCCCCAGCCTCCACCCAGGAGCCCCACTACTGCCGCGATGCATCGGGGCCTGAAATGCTACTTCTGCGGCCAGGACAAACACTCCAGGCATCTGTGCCCAGCGAAGGGCACCACCTGTTTCAAATGCGGGAAGAAAGGACATTTCAGTAAAGTCTGCAGAGGGAACCCCGCCTCCAACTCCGCCACCGCTGCGTGCGCGCCGTGGGGGCGGCCATGTTGGACGCCATCTTGTCCACCCTCATGGAGTCCACCATCTTGTCTCGACTACACGGACCCCCAGGACCCACTGGTGGCCTCAATCACAGTGGATCAATCCAGACCGCATCCGTTGTCTAGATCGATGATGGACATAGAGGTAAACGGGAACAAGGTTAAGTGCTTGATTGACTGCGGGAGCACCGAAAGCTTTATTCATCCTAGCCTGGTAAAACGACTTTCACTAACGATAGTCCCTACACAGGGCAAAATCGCCATGGCTGATAAGACTCATACCTCAAAAATTACAGGTTTCTGCGCGGTTATGTTGTCGGTAAAAGGCACTGATTACAGAGATTTTAAACTGTTGATAATGCCAGATCTCTGTGTGAGCGTGATCTTGGGTCTGGACTTCCAGTGCCACCACCAAAGTATCACGCTTACCTACGGTGGGTCCCAGCCACCCCTCACAGTGTGCGGTCTGGCTACCCTGAAGGTCAAGCCGCCCTCTCTGTTCGCCAACCTCGCACCCAACTGTCGACCCATAGCGACCAAGAGTAGGCGGTACAGCTGGGAGGACAGACGGCTCATTGCGTCTGAAGTAGAAAGACTCAAGCGGGAGGGTATCATCGAATGCAGTACCAGCCCGTGGCGCGCCCAGGTAGTAGTGGTTAAGGGTAGCGAAAAGAAGCGGATGGTGATCGGTTATAGCCAGACGGTTAATCTATACACCCAGCTAGACGCCTACCCTCTGCCCCGCATAGCGGATATGGTTAACCAAATTGCGTAATACCGAGTGTTTTCCACCATCTACCTAAAATCGGCATACCACCAGCTCCCCATTAGGCCAGAGGACCGTCCATACACCGCCTTCGAGGCGAACGGACGCCTCTACCACTTCCTCAGAGTCCCCTTTGGGGTAACGAATGGGGTCTCGGTCTTCCAGCGGGAGATGGACCGCATGGTCGATGAGAACCAGTTAACAGCCACCTATCCATACCTAGACAACGTCACCATCTGCGGCCACGACCAGCAAGACCACGACTCGAACCTCGCGAGATTTCTGAAAACCGCCCTCAGGCTCAATCTCACCTACAACGAGGATAAGTGTGTCTTTAGCACCACGCGCCTCTGTATCCTGGGCTGCGTGGTGGAAAACGGGGAAATCAGTCTGGACCCCGACCGATTGCACCCCCTACGGGAGCTACCCCTACCAAACACTCCCAAGGCCCTGAAAAGGTGCCTGGGGTTTTTCTCCTATTATGCCCAATGGGTCCCCAATTATTCCGACAAGGCCCGTCCCCTCCTGAAATCAACGTCCTTCCCACTCACGGCCGAGGCCCACGCCGCCTTCAACAGCATTAAACACGACATTGAGAAGGCCGCGCTGCGGGCAGTGGACGAAAACATCCCTTTCCAGGTCGAAAGTGATGCGTCCGACTTCGCTTTAGCAGCCACCCTCAACCAGGATGGGCGGCCCGTAGCCTTTTTCTCAAGAACCCTCCAAGGGCCCGAGATCAGGCACTCCTCGGTAGAGAAGGAGGCCCAGGCCATAGTGGAGGCAGTGCGGCACTGGAGGCACTACCTAGCCGGCAAACGCTTCACCCTGCTTACCGACCAGCGGTCGGTAGCCTTCATGTTTAACAACAAACAGAGGGGGAAGATCAAGAACGACAAAATTCTCAGGTGGCGGATCGAACTCTCCACGTTTGAGTACGACATAATATATAGGCCGGGGGCCCTCAACGAATCCCCCGATGCCCTATCACGAGGGATGTGTGCCAGCATCCAGGGGGACAGGCTACAGGGCCTCCACAATGGCCTCTGCCACCCGGGTGTCACCCGGCTATTTCACTTTATAAAATCCCGTAACCTGCCCTATTCCATCGAGGAGGTCCGGTCGATGACCAGGGACTGCCGCACCTGTGCGGAATGCAAGCCCCGTTTTTACAGGCCCGACCGAGCCCACCTGATCAAAGCTACACGGCCATTCGAGCGCCTGAGCTTAGATTTCAAGGGACCACTCCCCTCCACCGACCGCAATGTGTACTTTCTCAACATTGTGGACGAGTACTCCCGCTTCCCATTCACCTACCCCCGCCCAGACATGACCAGTGCCACGGTCATCAAGTGCCTCGGCAGCCTGTTTTGCACGTTCGGCATGCCGAACTACATCCACACTGACAGGGGGGCATCGTTCATGAGCGACGAACTGCGCCAATACCTGCTGTCGAAGGGGATAGCCACGAGTCGGACCACTAGTTATAACCCCCGGGGTAATGGGCAAGTGGACAGGGAGAACGCGACGGTGTGGAAGGCGGTCACCTTAGCACTAAGGTCTAAAGGCCTCCCTACCTCCCGCTGGCAAGAGGTCCTCCCAGACGTACTCCACTCGATAAGGTCGCTACTGTGTACTGCTACTAACGCCACGCCTCACGAGAAGATGTTTGTTTTTCCCCGCAAATCAACCTCGGGAGTGTCCCTACCTTCGTGGCTCTCCACCCCAGGGACAGTCCTATTACGGAAGCATGTGAGGGGCCACAAAACGGATCCCCTCGTGGAGGCAGTACACCTACTCCACGCAAACCCATAGCACGCGTACGTCAGGCACGCCGACGGGCGTGAGGACACCGTGTCCATAAAGGACCTCGCCCCGGCAGGAAGCGACGACGACCCATCCTCACCACCCCCAGAAGAACCTCCACCATCCCCAGAGGTAGCCTCACCACCCCCAGAAGTACCTGCAACACCCCCAGCACATGGGTATGCCCAGGAGGGCACCACGGACTCCCGGTCGGAACCCGAGGTACTGTTGCGACGTTCAGGAAGGACTATCACACCCCCGGACAGACTAAATCTGTAGAAGGGGTGAATGTGATGAAATATATGTCTTCATCAGCCGCTGTGTTTTACCTGCATTGTATTGTGTGTACCGCCCCCTTTTCCCCTATTGTATGTATTGGCTCCGCCCCTGTCTTTTGTCATATAAAGGTCTCAAGAGCTGTATGAGTCATTCTGCCAGACGAATCCGATGTGGAATGACGTGCAATGTTCTTAGCGATTAAAAGCCTTCAGTTGAATCCTTTAACTTCTTGTCTTTGAGTTATTGATGGCACATCACCCCTCCGACAGTGCAGCACTCCCTCAGTACTGCCCCTCCGACAGTGCGGCGCTCCCTCAGTACTGCCCCTCCGACAGTGCAGCACTCCCTCAGTACTGCCCCTCCGACAGTGCGGCACTCCCTCAGTACTGCCCCTCCGACAGTGCGGCGCTCCCTCAGTACTGCCCCTCCGACAGTGCGGCGCTCCCTCAGTACTGCCCCTCCGACAGTGCGGCGCTCCCTCAGTACTGCCCCTCCGACAGTGCGGCGCTCCCTCAGTACTGCCCCTCCGACAGTGCGGCGCTCCCTCAGTACTGCCCCTCCGACAGTGCGGCGCTCCCTCAGTACTGCCCCTCCGACAGTGCGGCGCTCCCTCAGTACTGCCCCTCCGACAGTGCGGCGCTCCCTCAGTACTGCCCCTCCGACAGTGCGGCGCTCCCTCAGTACTGCCCTCCGACAGTGCGGCGCTCCCTCAGTACTGCCCCTCGACAGTGCGGCGGTCCCTCAGTACTGCCCCTCCGACAGTGCGGTGCTCCCTCAGTACTGCCCCTCCGACAGTGCGGCGCTCCCTCAGTACTGCCCCTCCGACAGTGCGGCGCTCCCTCAGTACTGCCCCTCTGACAGTGCGGCGCTCCCTCAGTACTGCCCCTCCGACAGTGCGGCGGTCCCTCAGTACTGCCCCTCCGACAGTGCGGCGCTCCCTCAGTACTGCCCCTCCGACAGTGCGGCGCTCCCTCAGTACTGCCCCTCTGACAGTGCGGCGCTCCCTCAGTACTGCCCCTCCGACAGTGCGGCACTCCCTCAGTACTGCCCCTCCGACAGTGCGGTGCTCCCTCAGTACTGCCCCTCTGACAGTGCGGCGCTCCCTCAGTACTGCCCCTCCGACAGTGCGGCGCTCCCTCAGTACTGACCCTCTGACAGTGCGGCGCTCCCTCAGTACTGCCCCTCCGACAGTGCGGCGCTCCCTCAGTACTGCCCCTCCGACAGTGCGGCGCTCCCTCAGCATTGTATTAAGTCCGGGAGTGGAGCTCTTGGCAGGCAGTCTGCTTGATTGGCACCCCATCCACCACCTTAAACATTAATTCCCTCCACCACCGGTGTACCGTGACTGCAGTGTGTACCATCTACAAGATGCACTGCAGCAACTCACCAAGGCTTCTTTGGCAGCACCTCCCAAACCCGCGACCTCTTCCCCTAGAAGGACAAGGGCAGCAGGCGCATGGGAACACCACCACCTCCAAGTTCCCCTCCAAGTCACACACCATTCCAACTTGGAAATATATCGGCCGTTCCTTCATCGTCGCTGGGTCAAAATCCTGGAACTCCCTCCCTAACAGCACTGTGGGAGCACCTTCACCACACGGACTGCAGCGGTTCAAGAAGGTGGCTCACCACCACCTTCTCGAGGGCAATTAGGGGACGGGCAATAAATGCCGGCCTTGCCAGCGACACCCACATCCTGAGAATGAATATTAAAAAAAGTTTAAAAGATGCCCCTCCGACACTGCGGCCCTCCCCCATGTGATTTTTTCCTAATTGTGAGATTCCATGTGGTCCCCAGTCCTGCAGGCACCAGTACAGAATACTGTAGCTGGGAGGTAGGAGGGACACTTTAAGTCAGGGTTCCTCGAACCCTCCAAGCACCTGTTGGCCGAACTAATACGGGAAAGAAAGAGGCCCAGACACAGCTGAGTGTTTCTGGTGCTGCCTTCGTCACATCAAAGGCGTTTCACCCTCTGTCTCTCCGTGTACAGAAGGGCTTACACACAGAGCTGATGAAAAACCAATTAGGGCACCTGTCAACCACCATTAACTTCAAGATTCCTCTCCCAGCATGCAAGACAAGCAGGAACGGCACCAGCGGGAGAATGCGGGTTTACTTTCTGCACAACCTAAGGTGTCAGTCGTGGTTCAGGGGGTCGCACACTCGCCTCCAAGTCAGAAGGTCGTGGGTTCAAGACCCACTCCAGAGACTTCAGCCCATAATCCAGGCTGATACTCCCAGTGCAGTACTGAGGGAGCGCCGCACTGTCGGAGGGGCAGTACTGAGGGAGTGCCGCACTGTCGGAGGGGCAGTACTGAGGGAGCGCCGCACTGTCGGAGGGGCAGTACTGAGGGAGCGCCGCACTGTCGGAGGGGCAGCACTGAGGGAGTGCCGCACTGTCGGAGGGGCAGTACTGAGGGAGCGCTGCACTGTCGGAGGGGCAGTACTGAGGGAGCGCCGCACTGTCGGAGGGGCAGTACTGAGGGAGCGCCGCACTGTCGGAGGGGCAGTACTGAGGGAGCGCCGCACTGTCGGAGGGGCAGTACTGAGGGAGCGCCGCACTGTCGGAGGGGCAGTACTGAGGGAGCGCCGCACTGTCGGAGGGGCAGTACTGAGGGAGCGCCGCACTGTCGGAGGGGCAGTACTGAGGGAGCGCCGCACTGTCGGAGGGGCAGTACTGAGGGAGCGCCGCACTGTCAGAAGGGCAGTACTGAGGGAGCGCCGCACTGTCAGAAGGGCAGTACTGAGGGAGCGCCGCACTGTCAGAAGGGCAGTACTGAGGGAGCGCCGCACTGTCAGAGGGGCAGTACTGAGGGAGCGCCGCACTGTCGGAGGGGCAGTACTGAGGGAGCTCCGCACTGTCGGAGGGGCAGTACTGAGGGAGCGCCGCACTGTCGGAGGGGCAGTACTGAGGGAGCGCCGCACTGTCGGAGGGGCAGTACTGAGGGAGCGCCGCACTGTCGGAGGGGCAGTACTGAGGGAGTGCCGCACTGTCAGAAGGGCAGTACTGAGGGAGCGCCGCACTGTCAGAGGGGCAGTACTGAGGGAGGGCTGCACTGTCGGAGGGGCAGTACTGAGGGAGTGCCGCACTGTCGGAGGGGCAGTACTGAGGGAGCGCTGCACTGTCGGAGGGGCAGCACTGAGGGAGCGCCGCACTGTCAGAGGGTCAGTACTGAGGGAGGGCTGCACTGTCGGAGGGGCAGTACTGAGGGAGTGCTGCACTGTCGGAGGGGCAGCACCGAGGGAGCGCCGCACTGTCGGAGGGGCAGCACTGAGGGAGCGCCGCACTGTCGGAGGGGCAGTACTGAGGGAGCGCCGCACTGTCAGAGGGTCAGTACTGAGGGAGGGCTGCACTGTCGGAGGGGCAGCACTGAGGGAGCGCCGCACTGTCGGAGGGGCAGTACTGAGGGAGCGCCGCACTGTCGGAGGGGCAGTACTGAGGGAGCGCCGCACTGTCGGAGGGGCAGTACTGAGGGAGTGCTGCACTGGCGGAGGGGCAGTACTGAGGGAGTGCCGCACTGGCGGAGGGGCAGTACTGAGGGAGTGCCGCACTGTCAGAGGGGCAGTACTGAGGGAGCGCTGCACTGTCGAAGGGGCAGTATTGAGGGAGCGCCGCACTGTCGGAGGGTCAGTACTGAGGGAGGGCTGCACTGTCGGAGGGGCAGTACTGAGGGAGCGCCGCACTGTCAGAGGGTCAGTACTGAGGGAATGCTGCACTATTGGAGAGGCAGTACTGAGGGAGCGCTGCACTGTCGGAGGGGCAGTACTGAGGGAGCGCTGCACTGTCGAAGGGGCAGTACTGAGGGAGCGCCGCACTATCGGAGGGGCAGTACTGAGGGAGCGGAGGGGCAGTACTGAGGGAGCGCCACACTGCCAGAGGTGCCGTCTTTCAGATGAGACATTAAATCAAGGCCCTGTCTGCTGTCTCAGGTGGATGTAAAAGATCCCACTGCACTATTTGGAAGAAGAGCAGGGGAGTTCTCCCCAGTGACCTGGGGCCAATATTTCTCCCGCAATCAACATCACTAAAACAGATTATCTGGTCATTATCACATTGCTGTTTGTGGGAGCTTGCTGTGCACAAATTGGCTGCCGCGTTTCCTACATTACAACAGTGGCTACACTTTAAAAAAAAAAGTACTTTATTGGCTGTAATGTGCCTTGGCTTGTCCAGTGGTCGTGAAAGGTGATGTAGAAATGCCAGCCTCTATCTTTCTTACTCAGAATATACCATATACACTACGGGCTATTCGCTACACTTGCTGCCCTATACCTACGGACTATTCGCTGCATTTGCTGCCCTATACCATATACACTACGGACTATTCGCTGCACTTGCTGCCCTATACCATATACACTACAGGCTATTCGCTGCACTTGCTGCCCTATACCATATACACTACAGGCTATTCGCTGCATTTGCTGCCCTATACCATATACACTACGGGCTATTCGCTGCTCTTGCTGCCCTATACCATATACACTACGGACTATTCGCTGCTCTTGCTGCCCTATACCATATACACTACAGGCTATTCGCTGCACTTGCTGCCCTATACCATACACACTACGGGCTATTCGCTGCACTTGCTGCCCTATACCATATACACTACGGGCTATTCGCTGCACTTGCTGCCCTATACCATATACACTACAGGCTATTCGCTCCACTTGCTGCCCTATACCATATACACTACGGGCTATTCGCTGCACTTGTTGCCCTATACCATACACACTACGGACTATTCGCTGCACTTGCTGCCCTATACCATATACACTACAGGCTATTCGCTGCACTTGCTGCCCTATACCATATACACTACGGGCTATTCGCTGCACTTGTTGCCCTATACCATACACACTACGGGCTATTCGCTGCACTTGCTGCCCTATACCATATACACTACAGGCTATTCGCTGCACTTGCTGCCCTATACCATACACACTACGGGCTATTCGCTGCTCTTGCTGCCCTATACCATATACACTACGGGCTATTCGCTGCACTTGCTGCCCTATACCATATACACTACAGGCTATTCGCTGCTCTTGCTGCCCTATACCATATACACTACGGGCTATTCGCTGCACTTGCTGCCCTATACCATACACACTACGGACTATTCGCTGCACTTGCTGCCCTATACCATATAAACTACGGGCTATTCGCTGCTCTTGCTGCCCTATACCATATACACTACGGGCTATTCGCTGCACTTGCTGCCCTATACCATACACACTACGGACTATTCGCTGCACTTGCTGCCCTATACCATATACACTACGGGCTATTCGCTGCTCTTGCTGCCCTATACCATACACACTACGGGCTATTCGCTGCACTTGCTGCCCTATACCATATACACTACGGGCTATTCGCTGCTCTTGCTGCCCTATACCATATACACTACAGGCTATTCGCTACACTTGTTGCCCTATACCATATACACTACGGGCTATTCGCTGCTCTTGCTGCCCTATACCATATACACTACGGGCTATTCGCTGCTCTTGCTGCCCTATACCATATACACTACAGGCTATTCGCTACACTTGCTGCCCTATACCATATACACTACAGGCTATTCGCTACACTTGCTGCCCTATACCATATACACTACGGGCTATTCGCTACACTTGTTGCCCTATACCATATACACTACGGGCTATTCGCTGCTCTTGCTGCCCTATACCATATACACTACAGGCTATTCGCTGCACTTGCTGCCCTATACCATACACACTACGGACTATTCGCTGCACTTGCTGCCCTATACCATACACACTACGGGCTATTCGCTGCTCTTGCTGCCCTATACCATACACACTACGGGCTATTCGCTGCACTTGCTGCCCTATACCATATACACTACGGGCTATTCGCTGCTCTTGCTGCCCTATACCATATACACTACAGGCTATTCGCTACACTTGCTGCCCTATACCATATACACTACAGGCTATTCGCTGCTCTTGCTGCCCTATACCATACACACTACGGGCTATTCGCTGCACTTGCTGCCCTATACCATATACACTACGGGTTATTCGCTGCTCTTGCTGCCCTATACCATATACACTACAGGCTATTCGCTACACTTGTTGCCCTATACCATATACACTACGGGCTATTCGCTGCTCTTGCTGCCCTATACCATATACACTACGGGCTATTCGCTGCACTTGTTGCCCTATACCATACACACTACAGGCTATTCGCTGCTCTTGCTGCCCTATACCATACACACTACGGACTATTCGCTGCACTTGCTGCCCTATACCATATACACTACGGGCTATTCGCTGCACTTGCTGCCCTATACCATACACACTACGGACTATTCGCTGCACTTGCTGCCCTATACCATATACACTACGGGCTATTCGCTGCACTTGCTGCCCTATACCATATACACTATAGAAAATGTCTCAACCTCAGGATGTCTCAAAGCGCTTTACAGGCAATGAAATGCTTTTGTACTGTGGTAGTGTAGGATTAACGGGTGCCAATGTGACCGATCTCCGCCCCAGTTCCTGCGAACCCCAGGAGAATTGGGCCCAACCACTTGAAAGAAGCAGCGGTTGGCATAATCGCTCCCCCCTCAAACCCCCCGCGGCCCCCCCCCCCAATTTATTTTGACACACTCGGCGCTTGAACCCGCCTGTGTGAATGTCTCCCTTTGTATCCACACGAGGGAAAGTGGCAAAGCATTTCTGTGGCTGTGGAAATAGCTTCCACACGGAGATCAGAGGGAGGAGATGACAGGAGCTGTTTCGATGGGAGCCCAGAGTGTGCTGTTTATAGCTCTTAATGAGAGAGCGAGGAGCAGCACGGCGTCGATAGAAGGCTCCAGCTCGCAGTGTGCTGTCTGCACAGCGCCATGTGTGTGTCCTCCAATTATTCAATATCAGGGCAATCTCGTAGTAACCAAATTCTTGTCCTGACTATCAAGGCTTACCGTAGCCTCTTCCCCCCCCTACCTTCGCCATCTCCTCCTGCCTCCCCGCACACCTCCCTCCTCTCTCCTTCATGCCAAGGCACTCCTCATCCCCTATCCTCCAGGCTCCATAGCTGGCCGCTCGCTCAGCCTCTGTGCTCCGGTTCTTGTCTTGTCAACTCCCTCCGTGCTTTCAAAAACCTCCTGAAAACCACTGCCCGAACCTTCATCCCCCTGCCCCTGCCCTAACCCTCTCCATGGAGCAGGAGAGGGGCAGGATGAGAATTATTTTTCACATCTGAATAATGTTGCTGAAGTAATTCCATTATTATCAAGCCAGACATTGCCCGGGTCTGAATGAACTCCCAGTGTGCCCATTGGCACCCATTCCACACAATTCAACCTTAATAACACACAGGAGGAAGGTGACAAGAAGCACTTACAGTTTTTCAAGGGCTAGAAGTCCAGAGAAGGCGCCAGTCTTCAGTATTACAATCCTGTTGTTACTCAGTATCCTGTGGAGAGACAAGGAAACAAACTTACGATGAGACAATTCAGCAGATTAACATTTCTATTCGTGTGTCCAGAGAGGTGGGCTTCAGAAAGACGGCCGTGACTTCAGTTGCGTGGGCCCTAAGCTCTGGAATTCCCTCCCTTAACCTCGCCGCCTCTCTCTCATAAGAACATATAAGGAGTCGGCCAATCGGTCCCTCGAGCCTGCTCCGCCATTCAATAAGATCATGGCTGATCCAATCTTGTCCTCAACACCACTTTCCCGCTCTCTCCTCATAACCCTCGACTTCCCTGTAGTTCAACGTCTGTCAATCTCCGCCTTGAATATATTCAGTGACTCCGCCTCCACAGCTCTCTGGGGAAGAGAATTCCAAAGA
>NC_141016.1:2149683-2189324 GCF_052327205.1 Somniosus microcephalus | reverse complement strand
CTGTCCCACTCTCAGATACCAGCTCCTCCATCACCCACACACAGCCTGTCCCACTCTCAGATACCAGCTCCTCCATCACCCACACACAGCCTGTCCCACTCTCAGATACCAGCTCCTCCATCACCCACACACAGCCTGTCCCACTCTCAGATACCAGCTCCTCCATCACCCACACACAGCCTGTCCCACTCTCAGATACCAGCTCCTCCATCACCCACACACAGCCTGTCCCACTCTCAGATACCAGCTCCTCCATCACCCACACACAGCCTGTCCCACTCTCAGATACCAGCTCCTCCATCACCCACACACAGCCTGTCCCACTCTCAGATACCAGCTCCTCCATCACCCACACACAGCCTGTCCCACTCTCAGATACCAGCTCCTCCATCACCCACACACAGCCTGTCCCACTCTCAGATACCAGCTCCTCCATCACCCACACACAGCCTGTCCCACTCTCAGATACCAGCTCCTCCATCACCCACACACAGCCTGTCCCACTCTCAGATACCAGCTCCTCCATCACCCACACACAGCCTGTCCCACTCTCAGATACCAGCTCCTCCATCACCCACACACACAGCCTGTCCCACTCTCAGATACCAGCTCCTCCATCACCCACACACAGCCTGTCCCACTCTCAGATACCAGCTCCTCCATCACCCACACACAGCCTGTCCCACTCTCAGATACCAGCTCCTCCATCACCCACACACAGCCTGTCCCACTCTCAGATACCAGCTCCTCCATCACCCACACACAGCCTGTCCCACTCTCAGATACCAGCTCCTCCATCACCCACACACAGCCTGTCCCACTCTCAGATACCAGCTCCTCCATCACCCACACACAGCCTGTCCCACTCTCAGATACCAGCTCCTCCATCACCCACACACAGCCTGTCCCACTCTCAGATACCAGCTCCTCCATCACCCACACACAGCCTGTCCCACTCTCAGATACCAGCTCCTCCATCACCCACACACAGCCTGTCCCACTCTCAGATACCAGCTCCTCCATCACCCACACACACAGCCTGTCCCACTCTCAGATACCAGCTCCTCCATCACCCACACACAGCCTGTCCCACTCTCAGATACCAGCTCCTCCATCACCCACACACAGCCTGTCCCACTCTCAGATACCAGCTCCTCCATCACCCACACACACAGCCTGTCCCACTCTCAGATACCAGCTCCTCCATCACCCACACACAGCCTGTCCCACTCTCAGATACCAGCTCCTCCATCACCCACACACAGCCTGTCCCACTCTCAGATACCAGCTCCTCCATCACCCACACACAGCCTGTCCCACTCTCAGATACCAGCTCCTCCATCACCCACACACAGCCTGTCCCACTCTCAGATACCAGCTCCTCCATCACCCACACACAGCCTGTCCCACTCTCAGATACCAGCTCCTCCATCACCCACAGACAGCCTGTCCCAGTCTCAGATACCAGCTCCTCCATCACCCACACAGACAGCCTGTCCCACTCTCAGATACCAGCTCCTCCATCACCCACACACAGCCTGTCCCACTCTCAGATACCAGCTCCTCCATCACCCACACACACAGCCTGTCCCACTCTCAGATACCAGCTCCTCCATCACCCACACACAGCCTGTCCCACTCTCAGATACCAACTCCTCCATCACCCACACACAGCCTGTCCCACTCTCAGATACCAGCTCCTCCATCACCCACACACACAGCCTGTCCCACTCTCAGATACCAGCTCCTCCATCACCCACACACAGCCTGTCCCACTCTCAGATACCAGCTCCTCCATCACCCTCACACAGCCTGTCCCACGCTCAGATACCAGCTCCTCCGTCACCCACACACAGCCTGTCCCACTCTCAGATACCAGCTCCTACATCACCCACACACAGCCTGTCCCACTCTCCGATACCAGCTCCTCCATCACCCACACACAGCCTGTCCCACTCTCAGATACCAGCTCCTCCATCACCCACACACAGCCTGTCCCACTCTCAGATACCAGCTCCTCCATCACCCACACACAGCCTGTCCCACTCTCAGATACCAGCTCCTCCGTCACCCACACACAGCCTGTCCCACTCTCAGATACCAGCTCCTCCGTCACCCACACACAGCCTGTCCCACTCTCAGATACCAGCTCCTCCGTCACCCACACACAGCCTATCCCACTCTCAGATACCAGCTCCTCCGTCACCCACACACTGCCTGTCCCACTCTCAGATACCAGCTCCTCCGTCACCCACACACAGCCTGTCCCACTCTCAGATACCAGCTCCTCCGTCACCCACACACAGCCTGTCCCACTCTCAGATACCAGCTCCTCCATCACCCACACACACAGCCTGTCCCACTCTCAGATACCAGCTCCTCCATCACCCACACACAGCCTGTCCCACTCTCGAGATACCAGCTCCTCCATCACCCACACACACAGCCTGTCCCACTCTCAGATACCAGCTCCTCCATCACCCACACACAGCCTGTCCCACTCTCAGATACCAGCTCCTCCATCACCCACACACAGCCTGTCCACTCTCAGATACCAGCTCCTCCATCACCCACACACACAGCCTGTCCCACTCTCAGATACCAGCTCCTCCATCACCCACACACAGCCTGTCCCACTCTCAGATACCAGCTCCTCCATCACCCACACACAGCCTGTCCCACTCTCAGATACCAGCTACTCCATCGCCCACACACAGCCTGTCCCACTCTCAGATACCAGCTCCTCCATCACCCACACACAGCCTGTCCCACTCTCAGATACCAGCTCCTCCATCGCCCACACACACACAGCCTGTCCCACTCTCAGATACCAGCTCCTCCATCACCCACACACAGCCTGTCCCACTCTCAGATACCAGCTCCTCCATCACCCACACACAGCCTGTCCCACTCTCAGATACCAGCTCCTCCATCACCCACACACAGCCTGTCCCACTCTCAGATACCAGCTCCTCCATCACCCACACACAGCCTGTCCCACTCTCAGATACCAGCTCCTCCATCACCCACACACAGCCTGTCCCACTCTCAGATACCAGCTCCTCCATCACCCACACACAGCCTGTCCCACTCTCAGATACCAGCTCCTCCATCACCCACACACAGCCTGTCCCACTCTCAGATACCAGCTCCTCCATCACCCACACACAGCCTGTCCCACTCTCCGATACCAGCTCCTCCATCACCCACACACAGCCTGTCCCACTCTCAGATACCAGCTCCTCCATCACCCACAGACAGCCTGTCCCAGTCTCAGATACCAGCTCCTCCATCACCCACACAGACAGCCTGTCCCACTCTCAGATACCAGCTCCTCCATCACCCACACACAGCCTGTCCCACTCTCAGATACCAGCTCCTCCATCACCCACACACACAGCCTGTCCCACTCTCAGATACCAGCTCCTCCATCACCCACACACAGCCTGTCCCACTCTCAGATACCAACTCCTCCATCACCCACACACAGCCTGTCCCACTCTCAGATACCAGCTCCTCCATCACCCACACACACAGCCTGTCCCACTCTCAGATACCAGCTCCTCCATCACCCGCACACAGCCTGTCCCACTCTCAGATACCAGCTCCTCCATCACCCACACACAGCCTGTCCCACTCTCAGATACCAGCTCCTCCATCACCCACACACAGCCTGTCCCACTCTCAGATACCAGCTCCTCCATCACCCACACACAGCCTGTCCCACTCTCAGATACCAGCTCCTCCATCACCCACACACAGCCTGTCCCACTCTCAGATACCAGCTCCTCCATCACCCACACACAGCCTGTCCCACTCTCAGATACCAGCTCCTCCATCACCCACACACAGCCTGTCCCACTCTCAGATACCAGCTCCTCCATCACCCAACACACAGCCTGTCCCACTCTCAGATACCAGCTCCTCCATCACCCACACACAGCCTGTCCCACTCTCAATACCAGCTCCTCCATCACCCGCACACAGCCTGTCCCACTCTCAGATACCAGCTCCTCCATCACCCGCACACAGCCTGTCCCACTCTCAGATACCAGCTCCTCCATCACCCGCACACAGCCTGTCCCACTCTCAGATACCAGCTCCTCCATCACCCACACACAGCCTGTCCCACTCTCAGATACCAGCTCCTCCATCACCCACACACAGCCTGTCCCACTCTCAGATACCAGCTCCTCCGTCACCCACACACAGCCTGTCCCACTCTCAGATACCAGCTCCCTCCGTCACCCAACACACAGCATGTCCCACTCTCAGATACCAGCTCCTCCGTCACCCACACACAACCTGTCCCACTCTCAGATACCAGCTCCTCCATCACCCACACACAGCCTGTCCCACTGTCAGATACCAGCTCCTCCATCACCCACACACACAGCCTGTCCCACTCTCAGATACCAGCTCCTCCATCACCCACACACAGCCTGTCCCACTCTCAGATACCAGCTCCTCCATCACCACACACACAGCCTGTCCCACTCTCAGATACCAGCTCCTCCATCACCCACACACAGCCTGTCCCACTCTCAGATACCAGCTCCTCCATCACCCACACACACGCTGTCCCACTCTCAGATACCAGCTCCTCCATCACCCACACACACAGCCTGTCCCACTCTCAGATACCAGCTCCTCCATCACCCCCACACAGCCTGTCCCACTCTCAGATACCAGCTCCTCCATCACCCACACACAGCCTGTCCCACTCTCAGATACCAGCTCCTCCGTCACCCACACACAGCCTGTCCCACTCTCAGATACCAGCTCCTCCATCACCCTCACACAGCCTGTCCCACTCTCAGATACCAGCTCCTCCATCACCCACACACACAGCCTGTCCCACTCTCAGATACCAGCTCCTCCATCACCCACACACAGCCTGTCCCACTCTCAGATACCAGCTCCTCCATCACCCACACGCAGCCTGTCCACTCTCAGATACCAGCTCCACCATCACCCACACACAGCCTGTCCCACTCTCAGATACCAGCTCCTCCATCACCCACACACAGCCTGTCCCACTCTCAGATACCAGCTCCTCCATCACCCACACACAGCCTGTCCCACTCTCAGATACCAGCTCCTGCATCACCCACACACAGCCTGTCCCACTCTCAGATACCAGCTCCTCCATCACCCACACACACAGCCTGTCCCACTCTCAGATACCAGCTCCTCCATCACACACACACAGCCTGTCCCACTCTCAGATACCAGCTCCTCCATCACCCACACACAGCCTGTCCCACTCTCAGATACCAGCTCCTCCATCACCCACACACAGCCTGTCCCACTCTCAGATACCAGCTCCTCCATCACCCACACACAGCCTGTCCCACTCTCAGATACCAGCTCCTCCATCGCCCACACACAGCCTGTCCCACTCTCAGATACCAGCTCCTCCATCACCCACACACAGCCTGTCCCACTCTCAGATACCAGCTCCTCTATCACCCACACACAGCCTGTCCCACTCTCAGATACCAGCTCCTCCATCACCCACACACAGCCTGTCCCACTCTGAGATACCAGCTCCTCCACCACCCACACACAGCCTGTCCCACTCTCAGATACCAGCTCCTCCATCACCCACACACAGCCTGTCCCACTCTCAGATACCAGCTCCTCCATCACCCACACACACAGCCTGTCCCACTCACAGATACCAGCTCCTCCATCACCCACACACAGCCTGTCCCACTCTCAGATACCAGCTCCTCCATCACCCACACACAGCCTGTCCCACTCTCAGATACCAACTCCTCCATCACCCACACACAGCCTGTCCCACTCTCAGATACCAGCTCCTCCGTCACCCACACACAGCCTGTCCCACTCTCAGATACCAGCTCCTCCGTCACCCACACACAGCCTGTCCCACTCTCAGATACCAGCTCCTCCATCACCCAAACACAGCCTGTCCCACTCTCAGTTACCAGCTCCTCCGTCACCCACACACACAGCCTGTCCCACTCTCAGATACCAGCTCCTCTATCACCCACACACAGCCTGTCCCACTCTCAGATACCAGCTCCTCCATCACCCACACACAGCCTGTCCCACTCTCAGATACCAGCTCCTCCATCACCCACACACACAGCCTGTCCCACTCTCAGATTCCAGCTCCTCCATCACCCACACACAGCCTGTCCCACTCTCAGATACCAGCTCCTCCATCACCCACACACAGCCTGTCCCACTCTCAGATACCAGCTAATCCATCGCCCACACACAGCCTGTCCCACTCTCAGATACCAGCTCCTCCATCACCCACACACAGCCTGTCCCACTCTCAGATACCAGCTCCTCCATCACCCACACACAGCCTGTCCCACTCTCAGATACCAGCTCCTCCATCACCCACACACAGCCTGTCCCACTCTCAGATACCAGCTCCTCCATCACCCACACACAGCCTGTCCCACTCTCAGATACCAGCTCCTCCATCACCCACACACAGCCTGTCCCACTCTCAGATACCAGCTCCTCCATCACCCACACACAGCCTGTCCCACTCTCAGATACCAGCTCCTCCATCACCCACACACAGCCTGTCCCACTCTCAGATACCAGCTCCTCCATCACCCACACACAGCCTGTCCCACTCTCCGATACCAGCTCCTCCATCACCCACACACAGCCTGTCCCACTCTCAGATACCAGCTCCTCCATCACCCACAGACAGCCTGTCCCAGTCTCAGATACCAGCTCCTCCATCACCCACACAGACAGCCTGTCCCACTCTCAGATACCAGCTCCTCCATCACCCACACACAGCCTGTCCCACTCTCAGATACCAGCTCCTCCATCACCCACACACACAGCCTGTCCCACTCTCAGATACCAGCTCCTCCATCACCCACACACAGCCTGTCCCACTCTCAGATACCAACTCCTCCATCACCCACACACAGCCTGTCCCACTCTCAGATACCAGCTCCTCCATCACCCACACACACAGCCTGTCCCACTCTCAGATACCAGCTCCTCCATCACCCGCACACAGCCTGTCCCACTCTCAGATACCAGCTCCTCCATCACCCACACACAGCCTGTCCCACTCTCAGATACCAGCTCCTCCATCACCCACACACAGCCTGTCCCACTCTCAGATACCAGCTCCTCCATCACCCACACACAGCCTGTCCCACTCTCAGATACCAGCTCCTCCATCACCCACACACAGCCTGTCCCACTCTCAGATACCAGCTCCTCCATCACCCACACACAGCCTGTCCCACTCTCAGATACCAGCTCCTCCATCACCCACACACAGCCTGTCCCACTCTCAGATACCAGCTCCTCCATCACCCACACACAGCCTGTCCCACTCTCAGATACCAGCTCCTCCATCACCCACACACAGCCTGTCCCACTCTCAGATACCAGCTCCTCCATCACCCGCACACAGCCTGTCCCACTCTCAGATACCAGCTCCTCCATCACCCGCACACAGCCTGTCCCACTCTCAGATACCAGCTCCTCCATCACCCGCACACAGCCTGTCCCACTCTCAGATACCAGCTCCTCCATCACCCACACACAGCCTGTCCCACTCTCAGATACCAGCTCCTCCATCACCCACACACAGCCTGTCCCACTCTCAGATACCAGCTCCTCCGTCACCCACACACAGCCTGTCCCACTCTCAGATACCAGCTCCTCCGTCACCCACACACAGCATGTCCCACTCTCAGATACCAGCTCCTCCGTCACCCACACACAACCTGTCCCACTCTCAGATACCAGCTCCTCCATCACCCACACACAGCCTGTCCCACTGTCAGATACCAGCTCCTCCATCACCCACACACACAGCCTGTCCCACTCTCAGATACCAGCTCCTCCATCACCCACACACAGCCTGTCCCACTCTCAGATACCAGCTCCTCCATCACCCACACACACAGCCTGTCCCACTCTCAGATACCAGCTCCTCCATCACCCACACACAGCCTGTCCCACTCTCAGATACCAGCTCCTCCATCACCCACACACAGCCTGTCCCACTCTCAGATACCAGCTCCTCCATCACCCACACACACAGCCTGTCCCACTCTCAGATACCAGCTCCTCCATCACCCCCACACAGCCTGTCCCACTCTCAGATACCAGCTCCTCCATCACCCACACACAGCCTGTCCCACTCTCAGATACCAGCTCCTCCGTCACCCACACACAGCCTGTCCCACTCTCAGATACCAGCTCCTCCATCACCCTCACACAGCCTGTCCCACTCTCAGATACCAGCTCCTCCATCACCCACACACACAGCCTGTCCCACTCTCAGATACCAGCTCCTCCATCACCCACACACAGCCTGTCCCACTCTCAGATACCAGCTCCTCCATCACCCACACGCAGCCTGTCCCACTCTCAGATACCAGCTCCACCATCACCCACACACAGCCTGTCCCACTCTCAGATACCAGCTCCTCCATCACCCACACACAGCCTGTCCCACTCTCAGATACCAGCTCCTCCATCACCCACACACAGCCTGTCCCACTCTCAGATACCAGCTCCTGCATCACCCACACACAGCCTGTCCCACTCTCAGATACCAGCTCCTCCATCACCCACACACACAGCCTGTCCCACTCTCAGATACCAGCTCCTCCATCACACACACACAGCCTGTCCCACTCTCAGATACCAGCTCCTCCATCACCCACACACAGCCTGTCCCACTCTCAGATACCAGCTCCTCCATCACCCACACACAGCCTGTCCCACTCTCAGATACCAGCTCCTCCATCACCCACACACAGCCTGTCCCACTCTCAGATACCAGCTCCTCCATCGCCCACACACAGCCTGTCCCACTCTCAGATACCAGCTCCTCCATCACCCACACACAGCCTGTCCCACTCTCAGATACCAGCTCCTCTATCACCCACACACAGCCTGTCCCACTCTCAGATACCAGCTCCTCCATCACCCACACACAGCCTGTCCCACTCTGAGATACCAGCTCCTCCACCACCCACACACAGCCTGTCCCACTCTCAGATACCAGCTCCTCCATCACCCACACACAGCCTGTCCCACTCTCAGATACCAGCTCCTCCATCACCCACACACACAGCCTGTCCCACTCACAGATACCAGCTCCTCCATCACCCACACACAGCCTGTCCCACTCTCAGATACCAGCTCCTCCATCACCCACACACAGCCTGTCCCACTCTCAGATACCAACTCCTCCATCACCCACACACAGCCTGTCCCACTCTCAGATACCAGCTCCTCCGTCACCCACACACAGCCTGTCCCACTCTCAGATACCAGCTCCTCCGTCACCCACACACAGCCTGTCCCACTCTCAGATACCAGCTCCTCCATCACCCAAACACAGCCTGTCCCACTCTCAGTTACCAGCTCCTCCGTCACCCACACACACAGCCTGTCCCACTCTCAGATACCAGCTCCTCTATCACCCACACACAGCCTGTCCCACTCTCAGATACCAGCTCCTCCATCACCCACACACAGCCTGTCCCACTCTCAGATACCAGCTCCTCCATCACCCACACACACAGCCTGTCCCACTCTCAGATTCCAGCTCCTCCATCACCCACACACAGCCTGTCCCACTCTCAGATACCAGCTCCTCCATCACCCACACACAGCCTGTCCCACTCTCAGATACCAGCTAATCCATCGCCCACACACAGCCTGTCCCACTCTCAGATACCAGCTCCTCCATCACCCACACACAGCCTGTCCCACTCTCAGATACCAGCTCCTCCATCGCCCACACACACACAGCCTGTCCCACTCTCAGATACCAGCTCCTCCATCACCCACACACAGCCTGTCCCACTCTCAGATACCAGCTCCTCCATCACCCACACACAGCCTGTCCCACTCTCAGATACCAGCTCCTCCATCACCCACACACAGCCTGTCCCACTCTCAGATACCAGCTCCTCCATCACCCACACACAGCCTGTCCCACTCTCAGATACCAGCTCCTCCATCACCCACACACAGCCTGTCCCACTCTCAGATACCAGCTCCTCCATCACCCACACACAGCCTGTCCCACTCTCAGATACCAGCTACTCCATCGCCCACACACAGCCTGTCCCACTCTCAGATACCAGCTCCTCCATCACCCACACACAGCCTGTCCCACTCTCAGATACCAGCTCCTCCATCACCCACACACAGCCTGTCCCACTCTCAGATACCAGCTCCTCCATCACGTGTGTGTGTGTATATTGAGTGAGGATAGTTCTGCTGTAATACCCAGCAGTTGACGGACATTCTTACTGCCACTCACTGCCTCGCTCACAGGAGAAGATTGGCTGTTTGAGTGAGGAACGGCAGGGCCTGGTTTCCCAGTGACAGCACCTTTGGGAGAGGAGCGGGATCACAGCTGAAGTTAACCATGTCCTCCATGCACGTTTAACAACATTTCTTCAGAATCCACTCGCGGGAATCGAATAATTGAACTTGTTTTTAAACGCCCTATGCACAGTAATCGAGCATTGAGCATGTGTGTCGGGGATGGACGCACAAAAACACCCACACAAAAACACACACACACAAAAACACACACACACAAAAACACACACACACAAAAACACACACACACAAAAGCACACGCGCACAAAAACGCGCGCTCTACACAATGCCCACAGTCTGCGCCCTCTCTCTGAAAGAAGAAATGGGGAAAGGGCAGAGGAATGGGCTGGAGTGATAAACATTCTTTCAGAGAGCCCATCTCATGCGGGATGTAAAGTTCTATAATTCTATATGGTGATTACAGACGCTCTCCTTTGTATCATTTAGAATGCATGTATGTAAACACACAAAGTGTGGTGAATAAGGTTGGTGAGCTACAAGCACAATTAGCCGTGTGGCAATATGATGTGGCAATAACGGAAACATGGATGAAAAACGGTGAGGACTGGGCACTTAATATTCAAGGGTACAAGGTGTTCAGAAAAGATAGGGAAGGAAAAAAGGGAGGTGGGGTGGCAGTGCTGATTAAGGAAAACATTGTAGTGTTGGAAAGGGATGATGTTTTTGAGGGGACAAGGACAGAATCCATTTGTTTAGAGTTGAGGAGCAAGAAAGGCCTCCAAATAGTGGGAGGGTGCTCCCTCAGCACCGCCCCTCTGACAGTGCAGCGCTTCCTCAGTACTGCCCCTCTGACAGTGCAGCGCTTCCTCAGTACTGCCCCTCCGACAGTGCGGCACTCCCTCAGCACTGCACCTCCGACAGTGCAGCGCTCCCTCAGCACCGCCCCTCTGACAATGCAGCGCTCCCTCAGTACTGCCCCTCCGACAGTGCGGCACTCCCTCAGTACTGCCCCTCCGACAGTGTGGCGCTCCCTCAGTACTGCCCCTCCGACAGTGCAGCGCTCCCTCAACACCGCCCCTCTGACAGTGCGGTGCTCCCTCAGTACTGCCCCACCAACAGTGCGGCGCTCCCTCAGTACTGACCCTCCGACAGTGCGGCGTTCCCTCAGTACTGCCTCTCCGACAGTGCAGCGCTCCCTCAGTACTGCCCCTCCGACAGTGTGGTGCTCCCTCAGCACTGCCCCTCTGACAGTGCAGCGCTCCCTCAGTACTGCCTCTCCGACAGTGCGGCGCTCCCTCAGTACTGCCCCTCCAACAGTGCAGCACTCCCTCAGTACTGCCCCTCCGACAGTGCGGCGCTCCCTCAGTACTGACCCTCCGACAGTGCGGCGCTCCCTCAGTACTGCCCCTCCAACAGTGCGGCGCTCCCTCAGTACTGCCCCTCCGACAGTGCGGCGCTCCCTCAGTACTGACCCTCCGACAGTGCGGCGCTCCCTCAGTACTGCCCCTCCGACAGTGCGGCGCTCCCTCAGTACTGACCCTCCGACAGTGTGGCGCTCCCTCAGCACTGCCCCTCCGACAGTGCGACGTTCCCTCAGTACTGCCCCTCCGACAGTGCGGCACTCCCTCAGTACTGCCCCTCCGACAGTGCGGCACTCCCTCAGTACTGCCCCTCCGACAGTGCGACGTTCCCTCAGTACTGCCCCTCCGACAGTGCGGCACTCCCTCAGTACTGCCCCTCCGACAGTGCGGCGCTCCCTCAGTACTGACCCTCCGACAGTGTGGCGCTCCCTCAGCACTGCCCCTCCGACAGTGCGACGTTCCCTCAGTACTGCCCCTCCGACAGTGCGGTACTCCCTCAGCACTGCACTGGGAGTGCCAGCCTGGATTTTTGTGCTCAAGCCTCTGGAGTGGGACTTGAACCACCACCTTCTGACTCAGAGGTGACGCTGCTGCCCACTAAGGCACGGCTGGCACAGAGATGCGGGAGAGATGGGCACAGATTTGGGAACTGCTTGTACAGTGCAGCCAGGCTAACAGCAGCCACTGATACTTCAGTCCCACCTCATTAGTGCCCAGAAGCGGGTCAGTCGTCAACTTAGCGTTCCCAACTCTGGTGGACATATTCCTGGAGATTTCATCACATGACCTCCCGCCTCCGACCGCCCCACCTGGTCAAACAGCCCTTTCTGCCGCAGCTCCAATATCTTTAGAACTAATAAACTGAAGTGTTTCAAATGCCCCTCTCGTTGTCCTCCTGAATTCCTCGCAGCAGTGGCTGGGAGATTAATCCTTCATTCCTGGAGATTCCAGAATAATCCTGGAGGATTGGTGAGCCGACTTCGACTGCAAGCGCTGTGCCACTTGCTCTGCAATGTTTGATTCCTGTCACCCAGCACAGGGAGATGAAGAATACCAAATCCCACACAGGCAGCTCCGTCTACTCTCAGACCTGAAGGTCACCTGGCAACCTGCCTTCAGCACCCTGCTGGGAATTGGGGAATTTTTCCAAAAAGCCCGCTTTACGCGAACTAAATTTTTTACAGCTGTTTCGCAACTGATAAAATGTCAACGTATTAAAAAAAGACCTTTGACTATTTCAGACCGACCACGTTGTTATTGTGTGAGGAATTAACTCCTTGCAGACATTTTGTCACTTTAAATGTCAGCTGTGACTCAGTGAGTCGCACTCTCTCTCGCCCTCGGAGTCAGGAGGTCGTGGGTTCAAGTCCCACTCCAGAGACTTAAGCACATAATCCAGGCCGACACTCCCAGTGCAGTACTGAGGGAACGCCGCACTGTCGGAGGGGCAGTACTGAGGGAGTGCTGCACTGTCGGAGGGGCAGTACTGAGGGAGCGCTGCACTGTCGGAGGGGCAGTACTGAGGGAGCACCGCACTGTCGGAGGGGCAGTACTGAGGGAGTGCCGCACTGTCGGAGGGGCAGTACTGAGGGAGTGCCGCACTGTCGGAGGGGCAGTACTGAGGGAGTGCCGCACTGTCGGAGGGGCAGTACTGAGGGAGTGCCGCACTGTCGGAGGGGCAGTACTGAGGGAACGCCGCACTGTCGGAGGGGCAGTACTGAGGGAGCACCGCACTGCCGGAGGGGCAGTACTGAGTGATGTGCCTCAATAAATCCGAGACTCAATGTTAGCGGAACAAAACAAGGCTTTTATTAACTTAGAAGGTAACACACAGTGGAGAGGTGTCTTCCATCCAGAGGTCTGCAGTACTGGATGTGAGGCACGCTGAGCCTGCTTACATAGGGGCCAGGTATGGGCGGAGTCCTACACACAATACAATACAAGGTGAGGAAACGGAACTGAGGTAAGGGAAATGAAACTGAAACTAAACCACAGTCACAGGCACAATCACACAGAGAATACAGATGAGTGATGAATGGCATATTTCATCACATTCACCCCTTCTATAGATTTAGTCTGTTCGGGGGTTTGATAGTCCTCTGTGACCGACGTGGCTGCTGTGGTGCCGCGGGTGTCGGCTGGGTGTCCCCGGTGGCCTCCTGGGTCTCTGCCGGGGGCGCCGCCAGGGTTGTTGAAGGGGTAGTTGGTGGGGGTACCGTTGGTCGATGTTCTTCCGGGGGTGATGAAAGAGTAGTGGGTGGGTAAGAGTTGCTGTGATCGTTGTTGCTGCTGTTGTCGTGGTTGTTGTCGTTACCGGCTGGGGCGACGTCTTTTATGGACACGGTGTCCTCCCTTCCGTCGGCGTGCCGGACATACGCGTATTGGGGGTTGGCGTGGAGTAGGTGCACTGACTCCACGAGAGGGTCCGTCTTGTGGCCCCTCACATGCCTTCGCACGAATACCGGACCTGGGGTGGAGAGCCATGACGGCATGGATACGCCTGAGGTGGATTTCCGGGGAAAGACAAACATTCGTTCATGAGGCGTGGCATTAGTGGCAGTACACAATAGCGACCGTATCGAATGGAGCACATCTGAGAGGACTTCCTGCCAGCGGGAGATAGGGAGGCCCTTGGTCCTTAGAGCTAGAGTGACTGCTTTCCATACTGTCCCGTTCTCTCGCTCCACTTGACCGTTACCCCGGGGGTTGTAGCTGGTGGTACGGCTCGTGGCGATCCCCCTGGACAGCATGTACTGGCGTAGCTCTTCACTCATGAAGGACGCCCCCCTATCCGTATGGATGTAGCTCGGCATACCGAACAGGCAGAACAGGCTGTTGAGGCATTTAATGACCATGGCGTTGGTCATGTCTGGGCAGGGGAAGGCGAATGGGAAACGGGAGTATTCATCCACAATGTTCAGGAAGTAAACATTGCGGTCGACGGACGGGAGGGGGCCCTTGAAGTCTAAGCTGAGCCGCTCAAAGGACCGTGTAGCTTTGATTAAGTGGGCTCTATCTGGGCGGTAGAACCGAGGCTTGCACTCAGCGCAAGTGCGGCAGTTCCTGGTCAGAGACCGAACTTCCTCAATCGAGTAGGGTAAGTTACGGGACTTTATGAAGTGGAACAGCCGCGTGACCTCTGGGTGGCAGAGGTCGTTGTGGAGGGTCTGTTGCCGATCCCCGGTGGCGCTGGCACACATCCCTCGTGAGAGGGCGTCGGGGGATTCGTTAAGGGCCCCTGGCCGGTAAATGATGTCATAATCGAAGGTGGAGAGCTCGATCCGCCACCTAAGAATCTTATCATTTTTAATCTTCCCCCTCTGTTTATTATTGAACATAAACGCTACCGACCGCTGGTCGGTAAGTAGGGTGAAGTGTTTGCCGGCTAGGTAGTGGCGCCAGTGGCGCACTGCCTCCACGATGGCTTGGGCCTCCTTTTCCACGGAGGAGTGTCTGATCTCGGGCCCTTGGAGGGTCCTCGAGAAGAAAGCTACGGGCCGCCCCGCCTGGTTGAAGGTGGCCGCCAAGGCAAAGTCAGACGTGATATACCTATCAATTCGTCCAATAAAAAGCAACGAGTTAGGAACGTAACTAAAGGTTTTTATTGACTAAATAACAGAGCCCACCCTCGTGGGTGATCGGGTCCAACAAGGAGGAATACCAGCCAGTCGACTACCTTTATACCTGGGCAGGTAGGTGGAGCCATGGGCGGAGTCGGAGGTGGTCAGCCCAGGTATAACAGCGCGACAAGAGGCGACCTCGTATCGTGATACAACAGTGATAACGGTGATAACAATACAACAGTGATAACTATAGTGTAACGATAAAAGTGGTTTACCACATTCACCCCTTGTTTAGATTTTGAGTCCGGCGGGGTGAAGTGTACTACCAGTTCTGGTATGTCAGTCTGTCCGGAGGCCTCGTAAGCCTCTCCGATCGTCGCAGCGGCGGTGCTGCATTATCCGGTGTTAGTGCTGGTGTCTGCGTGGTCGGCGAAGGCTCGTGGGGTTCCGGCATGCCGTCTACCTGGGCTGGAATTGGGGGGGTGGTGGGGGGGGGTAAAGGTGGTGTCTCCGGAGTGCCCGAGGGTGCGAGGTCTCGTAAGGAGACAGTGTCCTCCCGCCCGTCTGGGTAAGCCACGTAGGCGTACTGGGGGTTGGCGTGCAGGAGGTTCACCCTCTCGACCAGGGGGTCTGTTTTATGGGCCCTCACGTGCTTTCGCAGCAAGACGGGCCCCGGAGAAGTCAGCCAGGTTGGTAGAGTGGTTCCCGTAGTCGACTTCCTGGGGAAAACAAACATTCGTTCATGGGGGGTGGCGTTAACGGCAGTGCAAAGTAGTGACCGGATGGAGTGCAGCGCTGTCGGGAGGACTTCCTGCCAGCGGGAGGTTGGGAGGCCCTTAGACTTTAAGGCTAAGAGGACGGCCTTCCATACCGTCGCGTTCTCTCTTTCCACCTGGCCGTTCCCTCGGGGGTTGTAGCTGGTGGTCCTACTTGCTGTAATACCTCTCGCTAGTAGGAACTGACGGAGTTCCTCGCTCATGAAGGAGGAGCCCCGGTCACTATGTATATAGTTTGGGAACCCGAACAAGGCGAAGAGGTCGTTCAGGCATTTAATGACCGTGGTACTGGTCATGTCTGGGCAGGGGAAGGCAAAGGGGAAACGGGAGTACTCATCAACGATGTTGAGGAAATACACATTACGGTCAGAGGACGGGAGGGGCCCCTTAAAGTCGATGCTCAGGCGCTCGAAGGGGCGGGTGGCCTTGATCAGGCTTGCTCTGTCCGGCCTAAAGAAGTGCGGTTTGCACTCGGCACAGGTCTGGCAGTTCCTGGTTATGGTCCTGACCTCCTCGATGGAGTAGGGCAGGTTGCGGGCCTTAATGAAGTGGTAAAGTCTGGTGACCCCGGGGTGGCAGAGGTCGTTGTGGAGGGTCTGAAGTCTATCACTTTGCGCGCTGGCGCATGTAATTCGTGACAGAGCATCGGGGGGTTCGTTCAGCTTACCTGGCCGGTACAAGATATCATAATCGTAGGTGGAGAGCTCGATTCTCCACCTCAAGATCTTGTCATTCTTGATTTTGCCCCTCAGCTTGTTATTAAACATAAAAGCGACCGAACGTTGGTCGGTAAGGAGGGTAAATCGTTTGCCTGCCAGGTAGTGCCTCCAGCGTCGTACCGCCTCCACAATCGCCTGGGCCTCCTTCTCGACCGACGAGTGTCGGATCTCAGGGCCCTGTAGGGTCCTTGAGAAGAAGGCCACCGGTCTCCCCTCCTGGTTAAGGGTGGCGGCTAGGGCGAAGTCGGATGCATCGCTCTCGACTTGGAAGGGGATGGACTCATCCACTGCGTGCATAGTGGCCTTGGCAATGTCTCCTTTAATGAGGGAGAAGGCTGCGCACGCTTCCTCCGTAAGGGGGAAGGATGTGGACTTCATGAGGGGTCTGGCTTTGTCCGCATAATTGGGCACCCATTGGGCATAGTAGGCGAAGAGCCCCAGGGTTCTCTTAAGTGCCTTAGGGCAGTGGGGGAGGGGTAGCTCCATGAGGGGGCGCATTCTTTCGGGGTCGGGGCCGATGAGTCCGTTCTCTACTACACAGCCAAGGATGGCAAGGCGCGAGGTGTTAAACACACATTTCTCCTTATTGTAGGTGAGGTTCAGCCGTTGGGCTGTACGGAGGAATTTCTCCAGATTCACGTCGTGGTCCTGCCGGTCGCGGCCGCAGATGGTGACGTTATCTAGGTAGGGGAATGTGGCCTGCAGTCCGTTCTGGTCAACCATCCGGTCCATCTCCCTTTGGAAGACCGAGACCCCGTTGGTGACACCGAAGGGGACCCTAAGGAAGTGGTATAGGCGCCCATTCGCCTCGAAGGCGGTGTACTGGCGGTCCTCGGGGTGGATAGGGAGTTGGTGGTAGGCCGACTTAAGGTCGATGGTCGAGAATACGCGGTATTGTGCAATCTGATTGACCATGTCAGATATGCGGGGAAGGGGGTATGCGTCCAGCTGGGTGTATCTGTTTATGGTCTGGCTGTAGTCGATGACCAGGCGATTTTTTTCGCCGGTCTTAACGACCACGACCTGGGCACGCCAGGGGCTGTTGCTCCCCTCGATGATGCCCTCCTTCAGGAGACGCTGCACCTCAGAGCTAATGAAAGCTCTGTCCCCAGCGCTGTACCGCCTGCTCTTGGTAGCGACGGGTTTGCAGTCGGGGGTGAGGTTAGCGAACAGGGAAGGTGGCGGCACCTTGAGGGTGGATAGGCTGCAGGTGTTATGCGGTGGGCGGTTTAACCTTCGCTGGTTGTCGACTGTGAGTGGGGGGAGGGGTCCACCGTATGCTAGGGTTACACTTTGGAGGTGGGATTGGAAGTCCAGCCCTAGTAGGACGGCAGCGCAGAGCTGGGGGAGGACGAGGAGTTTAAAGTTTTTATACTCTGTACCCTTAACCGACAAGGTCACAGCACAGTAGCCGCTAATGTCCGTGGCGTGGGACCTCGATGCCATCGAGATTCGGTTGCGCGTTGGCAGGACAGGGAGGGAGTAGTGGCTCACCGTGTCTGGGTGGATGAAGCTCTCCGTGCTTCCGCTGTCGAACAGGCAGGTCGTGGCGTGGCCGTTTACTTTGATGTCCATCATCGACTTGGACAGGTGGTGTGGGCGGGCTTGATCCAGAGTGACGGAGGCTAGTGTGTAGGTAAGCGAGTCGTTGTCGTCTGCGGGCGAGGCGGTCGTCGGGTCCGGGGGCCCGGTGGCAGTCGGGCGTGGTGGGTAAAATGGCGTCTCCCACGAGGTAGGACAAAATGGCGGAGAAGATGGTTGCCCCCATAACTCACATGAGGCACTATTGGGGTCGGTTGCCTTGATCAAAGATGGCCGCCCCCATGACTCACGTGTGGGGATACTGGCCTCAGTTGCCGTGAAAGAAGATGGCCGCCCCCACAGTTCGCATGAGGCACTGCTGGCCTCTGAAGATCCGCTCCTGCAGGCCTTAGAGAAGTGGCCTTTCTTCCTGCAGGTTGAGCAGGTAGAGTTCCTGGCTGGGCAGCGCGACCTCGGGTGCTTCTCCTGGCCGCAAAAGAAGCAGCCGGCGGCCCGATCGCGGGTGCCCGATGTCGGAGCCGGTACCGGGGGTGGCGGGCCCGGTCGGGTCCGGGACGCCGACGCTGAGGTAGGTCCCGGGGGCGGCGCTGCGAAGGGTATTGCGGTAGGGGTCGGGCCCGAGTCCCAGGGTCGCGAGCAGTACCTGGAAAACGCCTCCTGGTCCTGATGGGCCACCTCCAGGGAGAGAGCGAGGGCTTCAGCTTTGTCCAGGTCGAGGTCTTTAGCTTCAAGCAGTCTTTGCCGTGAGTAGTCGGACCGTAGGCCTTTCACAAAGGCATCGCGGATATTATCTTCCGTATTTTCAACAGCCGTCACCGCTTTAAAGTCACAGTTCCTGCCGAGTGCTCTTAGCGCCCGTAAAAATTCAGCTACAGACTCTCCTGGCTGTTGCGGGCGGGATCTTAGGAGGTGCCTGGTGTACATGTAATTTACCGGGCTGCGGTACTGCTGTTTCAGTAGGTTGATAGCGGCCTCGTATGTAGTCGTATCCTGGATGAGTGCGTATACTCTCGGGCTCGCTTGGGCGTTCAGAAGTCTTAGTTTGGATCTCTGCGGGGCGCCGGATTCTTCCAGGTAGGATTCGAAGCAGTCCAGCCAGTGTTTGAAGTTGAGGGCTGAGTTTGCTGCCTGTGGGTTTAGATCCAGGTACGGTGGTTTGAGGGCTTGCAGCCAAGCCGGCTGGTGTAGCCCGGTGTCTGAAAGCTGCTGTGGCTGTGCTTCTGGGAGGGCTCCTGGCTGGTCCGTAGTAGACATCTTTAAAATTTAGTCAATAAAATTGATATACCTATCAATTCGTCCAATAAAAAGCGACGAGTTAGGAACGTAACTAAAGGTTTTTATTGACTAAATAACAGAGCCCACCCTCGTGGGTGATCGGGTCCAACAAGGAGGAATACCAGCCAGTCGACTACCTTTATACCTGGGCAGGTAGGTGGAGCCATGGGCGGAGTCGGAGGTGGTCAGCCCAGGTATAACAGCGCGACAAGAGGCGACCTCGTATCGTGATACAACAGTGATAACGGTGATAACAATACAACAGTGATAACTATAGTGTAACGATAAAAGTGGTTTACCACAAGACGCATCACTTTCCACTTGAAAGGGAGTGTTTTCGTCCACTGCCTGTAGCGTGGCCCGCTCAATATCCCGCTTAATGCTTTTGAAGGCGGCGTGGGCCTCAGCAGAGAGCGGAAAAGAGGATGCTTTCAAGAGGGGGCGGGCTTTGTCGGAGTAGTTGGGGACCCATTGGGAATAATAAGAAAATAACCCCAGGCACCTTTTCAGGGCTTTGGGAGTGTTGGGCAGGGGCAGCTCCCGTAGGGGGCTCAATCGGTCGGGGTCTGGTCCGATTTCCCCATTCTCCACCACGCTGCCTAGTGTGCAGAGGCGCGTGGTGTTGTAAACGCACTTGTCCTCGTTGTAAGTGAGGTTGAGTTTTTGTGCGGTTTTCAGGAACCTCTCGAGGTTCGAGTCGTGATCCTGCTGGTTGTGACCGCAGATGGTGACGTTGTCGAGGTAGGGGAAGGTTGCCTGCAAGTGGTGGTCATCGACCATGTGGTCCATCTCCCTCTGGAAGACCGAGACCCCATTCGTCACCCCAAAGGGGACTCTGAGGAATTGGTAGAGGCGTCCGTTCGCCTCGAAGGCGGTGTACGGGCGGTCCTCTGGTCTGATAGGGAGCTGGTGGTACGCTGACTTGAGGTCGATGGTGGAGAACACCCGGTATTGGGCGATTTGGTTCACCATTTCTGATATGCGGGGTAGCGGGTAGGCGTCTAGTTGGGTGTACCTGTTGATCGTTTGGCTATAGTCGATCATCATCCGTTTCTTCTCACTACCCCTTACCACCACCACTTGGGTGCGCCACGGGCTGTTGCTGCGTTCAATAATGCGCTCCTTCAGGAGCCTGTCTACCTCGGTCGCGATAAATCGCCTGTCCTCCCAGCTGTACCTCCTGCTTTTGGTCGCTATTGGCCGGCAGTTAGGGGTAAGGTTCGCGAATAGCGAAGGCGGCTTTACCTTCAGGGTAGCCAGACCGCACACTGTGAGGGGCGGCTGGGACCCACCGTAATTGAGCGTGATGCTTTGGTGGTGGCACTGGAAATCCAGGCCCAAGATCACACTCGCACATAGATTCTTCATGATTAGTACTTTAAAATTATCGTATACAGTTCCGTTAACAGACAATTGTACCGTGCAGTAACCCATAATGGTCGATGTCTGGGTTTTATCAGCCATAGAGATGGTACCCCGAGTAGGGGCCACCTTTAGGGAGAGTTGTTATGCTAGTTCAGGGTGGATAAAACTCTCCGTGCTTCCACTGTCAATTAAACATTTAACCCCGCACCCATTTACCTCGATGTCCACCATTGATTTGGATAGCGGGTGCGGCCTGGTCTGGTCCACTGTGACCGATGCCACTGTAGGGCCCTGATCGAGACAAGATGGCGTCCATGCTGTCTGCTCACAAGATGGCGGACCCCACGAGGTCGGGCAAGATGGTGTCCAAGATGGCCGCTCCCACGGCGCACACGCGGCGGTGGCGGGTTTTCCGGCGGGGTTCCCTCTGCACACCTTCCCGAAGTGCCCCTTCTTACCGCACTTAAAGCAGGTGGTGCCTTTCGCCGGGCACAGGTTTCTGGTGTGCTTCGACTGCCCGCAGAAGTAGCAGTTGGGCCCCCGACGCGTCGCGGCTGTTGTAGGGCTTCTGGGGGGAGAGCGGGGCCCCGACGGTGTCGGGCTGCCGGGCGGGGAAGATGCCTTCCAAGATGGCGGCGCCCTTGGTGCACACGTGGCGGCGTGGGCGGCGCGGGCTGAAGAGTAGGCGTCCGAGTTTCTCTGGGCCACATCCAGGGATCGTGCTGTGTCCACAGCCTGTTTCAGGTCCAATCCCGTTTTTTCCAGCAGTCTCTGCCGGATGTAAGTGGAGCTGAGGCCTGTGATGAAGGCATCGCGAACAAGCTCGTCAGTGTACACTGCGGCTTTTACATCTTGGCACTTGCAGTCTTTGCCAAGCGTTTTCAGGGTGACTAGGAACTCATCCAGCGATTCCCCAGGTCGCTGTGCGCGAGTAGCGAGCAGATGCCTCGCATACACCTCATTCGTAGGCTGCTGGTAATGCGCCTTTAAGATGTCGCAGGCGGCCGGGTACGTGTCGGCGTCTTGGATGAGGGGGTAAACCCTGTGGCTTACCCAATTCCGCAGGATTCCGAGTTTCATACTTTCAGCGTCCGTAGCGCCTGTGACGGCTGCGGAATTGTCCAGGAAGAATTCCATACACATAAACCAGTGTCCGAAGCGTGCCGATGCGTCCGAAGCATGCTGGTCCAAATCCAAACGTTCGGGTTTCAAGAGTTGATCCATTGTGTTGAAAAGTAAGTTAATAAAATTGATGTGCCTCAATAAATCCGAGACTCAATGTTAGCGGAACAAAACAAGGCTTTTATTAACTTAGAAGGTAACACACAGTGGAGAGGTGTCTTCCATCCAGAGGTCTGCAGTACTGGATGTGAGGCACGCTGAGCCTGCTTACATAGGGGCCAGGTATGGGCGGAGTCCTACACACAATACAATACAAGGTGAGGAAACGGAACTGAGGTAAGGGAAATGAAACTGAAACTAAACCACAGTCACAGGCACAATCACACAGAGAATACAGATGAGTGATGAATGGCATATTTCATCACATTGAGGGAGTGCCGCACTGTCGGAGGGGCAGTACTGAGGGAGCACCGCACTGTCGGAGGGGCAGTACTGAGGGAGTGCCGCACTGTCGGAGGGGCAGTACTGAGGGAGCACCGCACTGTCGGAGGGGCAGTACTGAGGGAGCACCGCACTGTCGGAGGGGCAGTACTGAGGGAGCGCCGCACTGTCGGAGGGGCAGTACAGAGGGAGCGCCGCACTGTCGGAGGGGCAGTACAGAGGGAGCGCCGCACTGTCGGAGGGGCAGTACTGAGGGAGCGCCGCACTGTCGGAGGGGCAGTACTGAGGGAGCGCCGCACTGTCGGAGGGGCAGTACTGAGGGAGCGCCGCACTGTCGGAGGGGCAGTACTGAGGGAGCGCCGCACTGTCGGAGGGGCAGTACTGAGGGAGCGCCGCACTGTCGGAGGGGCAGTACTGAGGGAGCGCCGCACTGTCGGAGGGGCAGTACTGAGGGAGCGCCGCACTGTCGGAGGGGCAGTACTGAGGGAGCGCCGCACTGTCGGAGGGGCAGTACTGAGGGAGCGCCGCACTGTCGGAGGGCCAGTACTGAGGGAGCGCCGCACTGTCGGAGGGGCAGTACTGAGGGAGCGCCGCACTGTCGGAGGGGCAGTACTGAGGGAGCGCCGCACTGTCGGAGGGGCAGTACTGAGGGAGCGCCGCACTGTCGGAGGGGCAGTACTGAGGGAGCGCCGCACTGTCGGAGGGGCAGTACTGAGGGAGCGCCGCACCGTCGGAGGGGCTGTACTGAGGGAGCGCCGCACTGTCGGAGGGGCAGTACTGAGGGAGCGCTGCACTGTCGGAGGGGCAGTACTGAGGGAGCGCTGCACTGTCGGAGGGGCAGTACTGAGGGAGTGCCACACTGTTGGAGGTGTCGTCTTTCGGATGAGACGTTAAACCGAGGCCCCTTCTGCCCTCTCTCAGGTGGGTGTAAAAGATCCCATGGCACTATTTCGAAGAAGCGCAGGGGAGTTCTCCCCGGTGTCCTGGGCTAATATTTATCCCTCAACCAACATCATTAAAACAGATTATCTGGTCATTATCACATTGCTGTTTGTGGGAGCTTGCTGTGCGCAAATTGCCTGCCGCGTTTCCTACATTACAACAGTGACTACACTTCAAAAAGTACTTCATTGGCTGTGAAGCGCTTTGGGACGTCCGGTGTTCGAAAAGGCGCTATAGAAATTTCTTTTCCATGTTTGAACCTCTCCAATCAGGTTTCCGTCCCTGCCACAGTACTTATCAAAGTCACAAATGACCTTCTATGTGACCATTACATGGTAAATTATCCCTCCTTGTCCATCTCGACCTGTCTGTAGCCTTTGACACGGTTGACCACTCCATCCTCCTCCAACGCCTCTCCACCATCGTTCAGCTGGGTGGGACTGCCCTCGCCTGGTTCCATTCTTATCCAATCATAGCCAGAGAATCACCTGCAACGGCTTCTCTTCCCGCTCCCACATCGTTCCCTCTGGTGTCCCCCAAGGATCTGTCCTTGGCCCCCTCCTATTTCTCATCTACATGTTGCCCCTTGGCGACATCATCCGAAAACACAGCGTCAGTTTCCACACGTACGTCGATGACACCCAGCTCTACCTCACCACCTCTTTTCTCGACCCCTCCATGGTGCCTAAGTTGTCAGACTGCTTGTCCGACATCCAGTTCTGAATGAGCAGAAATTTCCTCCAACTAAATATTGGGAAAACCGAAGCCATTGTCTTCGGTTCCCGCCACAAACTCCGTTCCCTAGTCACCGACTCCATCCCTCTCCCTGACATCTGTCGGAGGCTGAAACACACTGTTCACAACCTTGGTGTTTTATTTGACCCTGAAATGAGCTTCCGACCACATATCCTCTCCATCACCAAGACAGCCTACTTCCACCTCCATAACATCGCCCGTCTTCACCCCTTGCCTCAGCTCATCCGCTGCTGAAACCTTCATCCCTGCCTTTGTTACCTCCAGACTCGACTATTCCAACGCACTCCTGGCCGGCCTCCCATCTTCCCCCCTGTATAAACTTCAGCTCATCCAAAACTCTGCTGCCTCGTGTCCTAACTCACACCCAGTCCCGTTCACCCATCACCCCCCGTGCTCACTGCCCCGCGTCCTAACTCGCACCAAGTCCCGTTCACCCATCACCCCCTGTGCTCACTGCCCCGTGTCCTAACTCACACCCAGTCCTGTTCACCCATCACCCCCTGTGCTCACTGCCCCGTGTCCTAACTCGCACCAAGTCCCGTTCACCCATCAGCCCCCTGTGCTCGCTGCCCCGTGTCCTAACTCGCACCCAGTCCCGTTCACCCATCACCCCCCGTGCTCACTGCCCCGTGTCCTAACTCGCACCCAGTCCCGTTCACCCATCACCCCCCGTGCTCACTGCCCCGTGTCCTAACTCGCACCCAGTCCCGTTCACCCATCACCCCCATGTGCTCGCTGCCCCGTGTCCTAACTCACACCCAGTCCCATTCACCCATCACCCCCTGTGCTCACTGCCCCGTGTCCTAACTCACACCCAGTCCCGTTCACCCATCACCCCCATGTGCTCGCTGCCCCGTGTCCTAACTCACACCCAGTCCCGTTCACCCATCACCCCCTGTGCTCACTGCCCCGTGTCCTAACTTACACCCAGTCCCGTTCACCCATCACCCCCTGTGCTCACTGCCCCGTGTCCTAACTCACACCCAGTCCCGTTCACCCATCACCCCCTGTGCTCACTGCCCCTTGTCCTAACTCACACCCAGTCCCGTTCGCCCATCACCCCCTGTGCTCACTGCCCCGTGTCCTAACTTACACCCAGTCCCGTTCACCCATCACCCCCTGTGCTCACTGCCCCGTGTCCTAACTCACACCCAGTCCCGTTCACCCATCACCCCCTGTGCTCACTGCCCCGTGTCCCAACTCACACCAAGTCCCGTTCACCCATCGCCCCTTGTGCTCACTGCCCCGTGTCCTAACTCGCACCCAGTCCCGTTCACCCATCACCCCCTGTGCTCACTGTCCCGTGTCCTAACTCACACCCAGCCCCATTCACCCATCACCCCCTGTGCTCACTGCCCCGTGTCCTAACTCACACCCAGTCCCGTTCACCCATCACCCCCTGTGCTCACTGTCCCGTGTCCTAACTCACACCCAGTCCCGTTCACCCATCACCCCCTGTGCTCGCTGCCCCATGTCCTAACTCACACCCAGTCCCGTTCACCCATCACCCCCTGTGCTCACTGCCCCGTGTCCTAACTCACACCCAGTCCCGTTCACCCATCGCCCCCTGTCCTGTGCTGCCCCCCCGTGTCCTAACTCGCACCCAGTCCCGTTCACCCATCACCCCCTGTGCTCACTGCCCCGTGTCCTAACTCACACCCAGTCCCGTTCACCCATCACCCCCTGTGCTCACTGCCCCGTGTCCTAACTCACACCCAGTCCCGTTCACCCATCACCCCCTGTGCTCACTGCCCCGTGTCCTAACTCACACCCAGTCCCGTTCACCCATCACCCCCTGTGCTCACTGCCCCGTGTCCTAACTCACACCCAGTCCCGTTCACCCATCACCCTCTGTGCTCATTGCCCCGTGTCCTAACTCACACCCAGTCCCGTTCACCCATCACCCCCTGTGCTCACTGCCCCGTGTCCTAACTCACACCCAGTCCCGTTCACCCATCACCCCCTGAGCTCACTGCCCCGTGTCCTAACTCACACCCAGTCCCGTTCACCCATCACCCCATGCTCACTACCCCGTGTCCTAACTCACACCCAGTCCCGTTCACCCACAACCCCCTGTGCTCGCTGCCCCGTGTCCTAACTCACACCCAGTCCCGTTCACCCATCACCCCCTGTGCTCACTGCCCCGTGTCCTAACTCACACCCAGTCCCGTTCACCCATCACCCCCTGTGCTCGCTGCCCCGTGTCCTAACTCGCACCCAGTCCCGTTCACCCATCACCCCCTGTGCTCACTGCCCCGTGTCCTAACTCACGCCAAGTCCCGTTCACCCATCACCCCCACCGCTCGCTGACCTACATTGGCTCCCGGTCCAGCAACACCTCAATTTTAAAATTCTCATCCTTGTGTTCAAAACCCTCCATAGCACTTGCCATTTGAGTGATCGGAGGGTGACAGAGAATGGTTTTGAGTGTGTGTGTAATGGCTGGTTGCACTCGGAGGCTGTAGGTTGTTTGCGAGATGTGGGTGAGATGATTGACTTCCTTAAGGTATCGATGATCTCATGTTCCCCAAGAGTTAACCTGACCAACCCAAAACCAGGAGGACTCCCTGATTCTTCCCCTGACTTATGCTGAACTGGCTGATCTCATTTGGAACAGTCGGGACGTTTGCTACAGTTGACCTCAACACCCCAGAGCTAGGGGGAAGGAAAATCAACCGGGGGAGGGGGAATGTTCCTGCCCCCCCCACCCACCCTTGCTAGAAAATGCCAACAACAACAACTTGTATTTATATAGCACCATTAACACAGTAAAACATCCCAAGGCGCTTCACAGGACCTTTAGCAAAAAAAATTTGCGCGAGTCACATAAGGAGAAATTAGGACAGGTGACCAAAAGCTTGGTCAAAAAGGGAGGTTTTAAGGAGCGTCTTAAAGGAGGAGAGCGAGGCGGAGCGGTTTAGGGAGGGAATTCCAGAGCTCGGGGCCCAGGCAGCTGAAGGCACGGCCACCAGTGGTGGCGATGAAAATCAGGGGATGATTAAGAGGCCAGAATTGGCAATGTGATGACCCCACAATTGAATAACCTACCAACCCTCATCGTCCAAGCTCGCCACAGGAAGAATGGCCACTTGAATGAAGTACCAGGGAGGCATCAGCAGTGTTGGAGAAATGTTAATGAACGAGTGGAGTTTGCACTCAGGAGGGCAGAGGGCAGAGGGCAGAGGGCTCTTCTCTCACTTGCACCATCTGCACAGCATCCTCCTCTCCGCTGTTGAGGGGACCAAATGTAATATATCCAAGTTTGCTGATGATACAAAGCTGGGTGGGAATGTAAGTTGTGAGGAGGATGCAAAGAGGCTTCAAGGGGATATAGACAAGCTAAGTGATTGGGCAAGAACATGGCAAATGGAATATAATGTGGAGAAATGTGAAGTTATTCACTTTGGTAGGAAAAATAGAAACCCAGAGTATTTTTTTAATGGTGAGAGATTGGGAAATGTTGGTGTTCAGAGGGACCTACCTGGGTGTCCTTGTACACGAATCACTGAAAGTTAACAGGCAGGTACAGCACGCAATTAGGAAAGCAAATGGTATGTTGGCCTTTATTACAAGAGGATTTGAGTATAAGAGTAAAGACGTCTTACTGCAATTATATAGGGCCCTGGTGAGACCACACCTGGAGTATTGTGTACAGTTTTGGTCTCCTTACCTAAGGAAGGATATACTTGCCATAGAGGGAGTGCAACAAAGGTTCACCAGACTGGTTCCTGGGATGGGGGGGATTGTCCTATGAGGAGAGATTGAGGAGACTAGGCCTATATTCTCTAGAGTTTAGAAGAATGAGAGGGGATCTCATTGAAACATACAAAATTCTTACAGGACTTGACAGGGTAGATGCAGGGAGGATGTTTCCCCTGGCTGGGGAGTCTAGAACCAGGGGTCACAATCTCAGAATAAGGGGTCAGCCATTTAGGACTGAGATGAGGAGGAATTTCTTCACTCAGAGGGTGGTGAATCTTTGGAATTCTCTCCCCCAGAGGGCTGTGGAGGCTCAGTCGTTGAGTATATTCAAGACAGAGATCGATAGATTTTTGAATATTAAGTGAATCAAGGGATATGGGGATAGTGCAGGAAAGTGGAGTTGAGGTCGAAGATCAGCCATGATCTTATTGAATGGCGGAGCAGGCTCGAGGGGCCGAATGGCCTACTCCTGCTCCTATTTCTTATGTTCTTATGCTGTCAAAGAGGTCTGTGTTCGTGTTGCTTCTGAGCCATTGATGCACACTCCTAGTTTGATGATTGCTGAACATTCAGTCATATCTCAATTACAATGGCTGCTTTGTGATGTTGCAGAATATTAATTGGCCATTGCGCAATCACTGACCATTGCATTAACCATGTGCTCTGATACCAGTGACCACAAGGGACAAGGGCTGAAGTAGCGTCACCGATCATGGTATCTGGTTAAAACCTGGCTGTGCCAGACGCGCTGTGAAGAACCCTCAGTAAAACCGGTTTACACGCTTACCGACCACTTCCGTTCAAGTTGCGCCTTTAATGTAAAAAAAGTTCTGTGGCGCTTTCACAGAAAAATGGGGGGGGTGGCGGTCGAGCTAAAGAATGTTTCAGGAAGCGGGGGCGGTTGGGAGGGGGTGGGGTGAGCAAAACCTCAGTCAAAGAGTTGGGTTTTAAGGAGGGAGGAGAGGGAGGTGGAGGAGGTTCATAGAGTGGGGCCCAGCGGGCTGAAGGCACGGCCACAAGTGGCAGGAACAAAGAGTCAGAAATGGAGAATTCAGGGGGAGTGGGGGGTTATGGGGTTACAGAGATAGGGAGGGGCGAGGCCAGGGAGGGATTTGAAAGTAAAGGATGAGAATTTTACATTTGAGGCTCTAGGAGAGCAGAAGCCGGTGAGAGGGGGCGATGGGCAAGGGGATCTTATTGCAGCAGTGATATCTCAGTAATAATTAACTGCACTAATAACCAGACATACTCAGTACTGACCAATACACACTAATACGCAGGTACATACTCAGATAGCCAGGATTACACTGGTACACACTCACTGATAACTACATACAAACAATGCTAATCATGCCTGTACACTTAGCAATAACCAGGGACACACACTACATCACTGCTTTTGGACAGAGGTATGGTTGCTTATTATTCATACCTGTATCTCTCAACTGACAGGAGGAGTGGGCCATATGGAGGCCAGTGAGGACAATGTTTGAAATCAATTGTCGGGGTCTGAGAGGGACAATGAAAGTCAGCAAAGACTGAGGTGGCGGGGATTTAGTGTGGGACAGGACACGGGCGGCAGAGGTGTGGCGAAGTTCCAGTTTGCGCTGGGTGGAGCTCAGGAAGCTTGCCAGGAATACTTCAGGATGGTGGAGTGTGGAGGTAACAAAGAGGTGGACAAGCATTTCAGTGGCCATGAGGGAGCGGTAGGGGCAGAGGTGGGCGATGTTGGCCATTCCAGTGGCCACGAGGGTGCGGCAGGGGCAGAGGTGGGCGATGTTGGCCATTCCAGTGGCCACGAGGGTGCGGCAGGGGCAGAGGTGGGCGATGTTGGCCATTCCAGTGGCCACGAGGGTGCGGCAGGGGCAGAGGTGGGCGATGTTGGCCATTCCAGTGGCCACGAGGGTGCGGCAGGGGCAGAGGTGGGCGATGTTGGCCATTCCAGTGGCCACGAGGGTGCGGCAGGGGCAGAGGTGGGCGATGTTGGCCATTCCAGTGGCCACGAGGGTGCGGCAGGGGCAGAGGTGGGCGATGTTGGCCATTCCAGTGGCCACGAGGGTGCGGTAGGGGCAGAGGTGGGCGATGTTGGCCATTCCAGTGGCCATAAGGGTGCGGTAGGGGCAGAGGTGGGCGATGTTGCGGAGGTGGAAAAGAGCCAATAAAGGGCTTAGTGTTCCCAACTGTGGTTGGACATATTCCTGGAGGTTCTATCACGTGACGTCCCGCCTCCAACCACCCCGCCCGGTCAAACAGCCCAGTTATAACTAAGAAACAGAAGTGCTCAAAGTAAGTGGAAATAAAAGCACAATGGCCCTTTGATTTCTCTCCCGGATTTGCCCGCAGAGATGTCCTGAAGATTAACCTTCAATTCCTGGAGACTCCAGGACCATCTGAGGGGGCTCGACAAGGTAGATACGGAGAAGATGTTTCCCCTCGTGGGGGAATCTAGAACGCGGGGCATAGTTTCAGAATAAGGGGTCGCCCATTTAAAACTGAGATGAGGAGGAATTTCTTCTCTGAGAGGGTGGTGAATCTGTGGAATTCTCTGCCCCAGAGAGAGAGCTGTGGAGGCTGGGTCATTGAATATATTTAATTGGACAGATTTTTGAACAATAAGGGAGTGAAGGGTTATGGGGAGCGGGCAGGGAAATGGAGCTGAGCCCAAGATCAGATCAGCCACGATCTCATTAAATGGCGGAGCAGGCTCGAGGGGCCGAATGGCCAACTCCTGCTCCTATTTCTTATGTCTCATGTTCACCCTGGAGCGCTGGCAACCCCAAGAGGGGCTACATTTCAGTTCCGACTGGAAAGTTCACGGCCTTTGACCCCTGGGGGCTATTTGGGGCCTACAGCCTAGACGTGTGAGTCAAGAACTCTGGCGAATGATGGGAATCCATTCCTCTGCACAGGAGCGGCAGGCTGTGTCTCAGGGTTATGCTTTCCCAATAGCCCCACCATGTCACTGCTACCAGCTGTGAGGTTAGATGTCAAGCCTATATTAAGCACTGAGATGGCTGGGAGCCGAATGAAATATTTTCCCAGGCTTCTATTTTGTAACACGCACAGGCCGCAGCATGATACAATTATTAAATTGGAAAGGTTTTTGCAGGGACAGTGCACTCTAATGGGAAACAGCTTGTTTACAAGATACTCCAGTCTGTTGTGAGCTTTACTGGCACGGAATATGTTTAGTTAAAGTCTGGTCCTACTTGCCTCTCTGAACTATTTATTTGAATGAATTCCAAAAGGATATAATTGTCCCTTGTTTCTGAAGATTCATCGCAGTGACATTGCCAGAAGTCACTCGGTTTATCCATAGGAAGGAATATAGGAACGTTAGGAACAGAAGGAGGCCCCTCGAGCCTGTCCCACCATTCAGTTAGTTCATGACTGATCTGCACCTCAACCCGATTGACCCGCCTTTGCTCCATATCCTTCGATACTCTTACCCAGCAACAATTGACCTCCAGCACCCACAGCCTTCTGGGGGAGAGAGTTCCAGATTTCCACTCCCCATTGTGTGAAAAATACTTCCTGACATCACCCCTGAACGGCCTAGCTCTAATGTTTAGATTATGTCCTCTCGTTTTTGATTTCTGCACCAGAGGAAACAGTTTCTATGTATCTAAACAATTGAAGCATTTTAATCTCAATCGCAGATCATTACTCTGTCTTTTAAACTCAAGAGGATACAAGCTAAGTTTATGCAACTGCTTGTCAGCCATGGCTCAGTGGGCAGCACTCGAGCCTCCGAGTCAGAAGGTCATGAGGTCAAGTCCCACTACAGAGACTGGAGCACAAAACTCTAGGCTCACACTACAGCGCAGTGCTGAGGGAGCGCCGACTGTCGGAGGGGCAGTACTGAGGGAGCACTGCACTGTCGGAGGGGCAGTAATGAGGGAGCGCCGCACTGTCGGAGGGGCAGTACTGAGGGAGCACCGCACTGTCGGAGGGGCAGTACTGAGGGAGCGCTGCACTGTCGGAGGGGCAGTACTGAGGGAGTGCTGCACTGTCGGAGGGGCAGTACTGAGGGAGCGCTGCACTGTCGGAGGGACAGTACTGAGGGAGCGCCACACTGTCGGAGGGGCAGTACTGAGGGAGCGCTGCACTGTCGGAGGGGCAGTACTGAGGGAGTGCTGCACTGACGGTGGGTCAGTACTGAGGGAGTGCTGCACTGTCGGAGGGGCAGTACTGAGGGTGCGCTGCACTGATGGTGGGTCAGTACTGAGGGAGTGCTGCACTGTCGGAGGGGAAGTACTGAGGGAGCACCGCACTGTCAGAGGGGCAGTACTGAGAGAGCGCTGCACTGTCACAGGGGCAGTATTGAGGGAGCGCCACACTGTCGGAGGGGCAGTGCTGAGGGAGCGCTGCACTGTCGGAGGGGCAGTACTGAGGGAGCGCCGCACTGTCGGAGGGGCAGTACTGAGGGAGTGCTGCACTGTCGGAGGGGCAGTATTGAGGGAGCGCCGCACTGTCAGAGGGGCAGTACTGAGGGAGCGCCGCACTGTCGGAGGGGCAGTACTGAGGGAGCGCCGCACTGTCGGAGAGGCAGTACTGAGGGAGCGCCGCACTGTCGCAGGGGCAGTACTGAGGGAGCGCTGCACTGTCGGAGGGGCAGTACTGAGGGAGTGCTGCACTGTCGGAGGGGCAGTACTGAGGGAGCGCCGCACTGTCGGAGGGGCAGTACTGAGGGAGCGCCGCACTGTCGGAGGGACAGGACTGAGGGAGCGCCGCACTGTCGGAGGGGCAGTACTGAGGGAGCACTGCACTGTCGGAGGGGCAGTACTGAGGGAGTGCTGCACTGATGGTGGGTCAGTACTGAGGGAGTGCTGCACTGTCGGAGGGGCAGTACTGAGGGTGCACTGCACTGACGGTGGGTCAGTACTGAGGGAGCACTGCACTGTCAGAGGGGCAGTACTGAGGGAGCGCTGCACTGTCGGAGGGACAGTACTGAGGGAGCGCCGCACTGTCGGAGGGGCAGTACTGAGGGAGCGCTGCACTGACGGTGGGTCAGTACTGAGGGAGTGCTGCACTGTCGGAGGGGAAGTACTGAGGGAGCGCCGCACTGTCAGAGGGGCAGTACTGAGGGAGCGCTGCACTGTCAGAGGGGCAGTACTGAGGGAGCGCCGCACTGTCGGAGGGGCAGTACTGAGGGAGCGCTGCACAGTCGGAGGGGCAGTACTGAGGGAGTGCTGCACAGTCAGAGGGGCAGTACTGAGGGAGCGCTGCACTGTTGGAGGGACAGTATTGAGGGAGCGCTGCACTGTTGGAGGGACAGTACTGAGTCCGCTGCACTGTCGGAGGGGCAGTGCTGAGGGAGCGCCGCACTGTCGGAGGGGCAGTACTGGGGGAGTGCCGCACTGTCGGAGGGGCAGTACTGAGGGAGTGCCGCACTGTCGGAGTCGCAGTTTTGAGGGAGCGCCGCACTGTCGGAGGGTCAGTACTGAGGGAGTGCTGCACTGTCGAAGGTGCCGTCTTTCAGATGAGATGTTAAACCTGTTCTCTCAGGTGGGCGTGAAAGATCGCACAGCACTATTTTGAAGAAGAGCACGGGAGTTTTCCCCGGTGTCCCGAGGCCAATATTTGTCTTTATAGATAAAGATGAAGTCTGGTAGATGGAGCTTTGAGACATGAAAGGGACTGGCTTGCCTTGTAATATTCAGGGTGGTGAGCCCGTCTTTCAGTGTTCTCAGTGGCACCACCGTCTGGTAATTAGTGGCACTGCAGTTTTAATTCCCCCACTCTCCACCTTACTGGGAATATTGGAAATCTGAAGGGCAAACACAGCAGACCCATCATAGAATTACACTGAATGTACAGCACATTCGGCCCCACTGGTCTGTGCCGGTGTTTCTGCTCCACACGAGCCTCCTCCCCACCCCTCTTCATCTCACCCCATCAGCAGATCCTTCTATTCCCCTCTCCCTCATGTATTTATCCAGCTTCCCTTTAAATGCATCGATACTATTCGCCTCGACCACTCCCTGTGGGAGCGAGTTCCACATTCTCACCACTCTCTGGGTAAAGAAGTTTCTCATGAATTCCCTATTGATTTATTAGTGACTATCTTATATTTATGGCCCCTAGTTCTGTTTGCCCCACAAGTGGAAACATCGACCCGATCGAACTCCAATATTTTAAAGTCCTTTATCGGATCTTCTCTTTTCTAGGAGACAAGCGCCTGGTGCCCCCCCCATTCCCCCATTTACTGGTGCCCCCCCCATTCCCCCATATACTGGTGCCCCCCATTCCCCCATTTACTGGTGCCCCCCCAATTCCCTCATTTACTGGTGCCCCCCCAATTCCCCCCATTTACTGGTGCCCCCCCAATTCCCCCATTTACTGGTGCCCCCCCATTTCCCCAATTTACTGGTGCCCTCCAATTCCCCCATTTACTGGTGCCCCCCCAATTCCCTCATTTACTGGTGCCCCCCCAATTCCCCCATTTACTGGTGCCCCCCCCAATTCCCCCATTTACTGGTGCCCCCCCATTCCCCCATTTACTGGTGCCCCCCCATTCCCCCATTTACTGGTGCCCCCCATTCCCCCATATACTGGTGCCCCCCAATTCCCCCATTTACTGGTGCACCCCCATTCCCCCATTTGCTGGTGCCCCCCCATTCCCCCATATACTGGTGCCCCCCATTCCCCCATTTACTGGTGCCCCCCCATTCCCCCATATACTGGTGCCCCCCATTCCCCCATTTACTGGTGCCCCCCCATTCCCCCATTTACTGGTGCCCCCCATTTCCCCAATTTACTGGTGCCCCCCCAATTCCCTCATTTACTGGTGCCCCCCCAATTCCCCCATTTACTGGTGCCCCCCAATTCCCCCATTTACTGGTGCCCCCCCATTTCCCCAATTTACTGGTGCCCTCAATTCCCCCATTTACTGGTGCCCCCCCAATTCCCTCATTTACTGGTGCCCCCCCAATTCCCCCATTTACTGGTGCCCCCCCCAATTCCCCCATTTACTGGTGCCCCCCCATTCCCCCATTTACTGGTGCCCCCCATTCCCCCATATACTGGTGCCCCCCCAATTCCCCCATTTACTGGTGCCCCCCCATTCCCCCATTTACTGGTGCCCCCCCAATTCCCCCATTTACTGGTGCCCCCCATTTCCCCATTTACTGGTGCCCCCCCAATTCCCTCATTTACTGGTGCCCCCCCAATTCCCCCATTTACTGGTGCCCCCCCAATTCCCCCATTTACTGGTGCCCCCCCAATTCCCCCATTTACTGGTGCCCCCCCAATTCCCCCATTTACTGGTGCCCTCCAATTCCCCCATTTACTGGTGCCCCCCCAATTCCCTCATTTACTGGTGCCCCCCCAATTCCCCCATTTACTGGTGCCCCCCCAATTCCCCCATTTACTGGTGCCCCCCCAATTCCCTCATTTACTGGTGCCCCCCCATTCCCCCATTTACTGGTGCCCCCCCAATTCCCCCATTTACTGGTGCCCCCCCAATTCCCCCATTTACTGGTGCCCCCCCATTTCCCCCATTTACTGGTGCCCTCCAATTCCCCCATTTACTGGTGCCCCCCCCAATTCCCCCATTTACTGGTGCCCCCTCCAATTCCCCCATTTACTGGTGCCCCCCCCATTTCCCCCATTTACTGGTGCCCCCCCAATTCCCCCATTTACTGGTGCCCCCCCATTTCCCCAATTTACTGGTGCCCTCCAATTCCCCCATTTACTGGTGCCCCCCCAATTCCCCCATTTACTGGTGCCCCCCAATTCCCCAATTTACTGGTGCCCCTCCAATTCCCCCATTTACTGGTGCCCCCCCAATTCCCCCATTTACTGGTGCCCCCTCCAATTCCCCCATTTACTGGTGCCCCCCCCATTCCCCCATTTACTGGTGCCCCCCCAATTCCCCCATTTACTGGTGCCCCCTCCAATTCCCCCATTTACTGGTGCCCCCCAATTCCCCCATTTACTGGTGCCCCCCAATTCCCCCATTTACTGGTGCCCCCTCCAATTCCCCCATTTACTGGTGCCCCCTCCAATTCCCCATTTACTGGTGCCCCCCAATTCCCCCATTTACTGGTGCCCCCCAATTCCCCTATTTACTGGTGCCCCCCAATTCCCCATTTACTGGTGCCCCCCCATTCCCCCATTTACCGGTGCCCCCCCAATTCCCCATTTACTGGTGCCCCTCCAATTCCCCCATTTACTGGTGCCCCCCCATTCCCCCATTTACTGGTGCCCCCCCAATTCCCCCATTTACTGGTGCCCCCCCCATTCCCCCATTTACCGGTGCCCCCCCAATTCCCCCATTTACTGGTGCCCCTCCAATTCCCCCATTTACTGGTGCCCCCCCATTCCCCCATTTACTGGTGCCCCCCCAATTCCCCCATTTACTGGTGCCCCCCCATTCCCCCATTTACTGGTGCCCCCCCAATTCCCCCATTTACCGGTGCCCCCCCAATTCCCCCATTTACTGGTGCCCCCCCCATTCCCCCATTTACCGGTGCCCCCCAATTCCCCCATTTACTGGTGCCCTCCAATTCCCCCATTTACCGGTGCCCCTCCAATTCCCCCATTTACCGGTGCCCCCCCAATTCCCCCATTTACTGGTGCCCCCCCCATTCCCCCATTTACCGGTGCCCCCCAATTCCCCCATTTACTGGTGCCCTCCAATTCCCCCATTTACTGGTGCCCCCCAATTCCCTCATTTACTGGTGCCCCCCCCATTCCCCCATTTACGGTGCCCCCCCAATTCCCTCATTTACTGGTGCCCCCCCAATTCCCCCATTTACTGGTGCCCCCCCCCATTCCCCCATTTACTGGTGCCCCCCCAATTCCCCCATTTACTGGTGCCCCCCCATTCCCCCATTTACTGGTGCCCCCCCAATTCCCTCATTTACTGGTGCCCCCCCAATTCCCCCATTTACTGGTGCCCCCCCCAATTCCCCCATTTACTGGTGCCCCCCCATTTCCCCAATTTACTGGTGCCCTCCAATTCCCCCATTTACTGGTGCCCCCTCCAATTCCCCCATTTACTGGTGCCCCCCCCAATTCCCCCATTTACTGGTGCCCCCTCCAATTCCCCCATTTACTGGTGCCCCCTCCAATTCCCCCATTTACTGGTGCCCCCCCAATTCCCCCATTTACTGGTGCCCCCCCCAATTCCCCCATTTACTGGTGCCCCCCCATTTCCCCAATTTACTGGTGCCCTCCAATTCCCCCATTTACTGGTGCCCCCCCAATTCCCCCATTTACTGGTGCCCCCCCATTTCCCCAATTTACTGGTGCCCCCTCCAATTCCCCCATTTACTGGTGCCCCCCCAATTCCCCCATTTACTGGTGCCCCCTCCAATTCCCCCATTTACTGGTGCCCCCCAATTCCCCCATTTACTGGTGCCCCCCCAATTCCCCCATTTACTGGTGCCCCCCCAATTCCCCCATTTACTGGTGCCCCCTCCAATTCCCCCATTTACTGGTGCCCCCCAATTCCCCCATTTACTGGTGCCCCCCATTTCCCCCATTTACTGGTGCCCCCCAATTCCCCCATTTACTGGTGCCACTCAATTCCCCCATTTACTGGTGCCCCCCAATTCCCCCATTTACTGGTGCCCCCCAATTCCCCTATTTACTGGTGCCCCCCAATTCCCCCATTTACTGGTGCCCCCCCATTCCCCCATTTACTGGTGCCCCCCCAATTCCCCCATTTACTGGTGCCCCCCAATTCCCCCATTTACCGGTGCCCCCCCAATTCCCCCATTTACTGGTGCCCCTCCAATTCCCCCATTTACTGGTGCCCCCCCAATTCCCCCATTTACTGGTGCCCCCCCAATTCCCCCATTTACTGGTGCCCCCCCATTCCCCCATTTACTGGTGCCCCTCCAATTCCCCTATTTACTGGTGCCCCCCCATTCCCCCATTTACTGGTGCCCCCCATTCCCCCATTTACTGGTGCCCCCCCATTTACTGGTGCCCCCCCAATTCCCCCATTTACTGGTGCCCTCCAATTCCCCCATTTACTGGTGCCCCCCCAATTCCCCCATTTACTGGTGCCCCCCAATTCCCTCATTTACTGGTGCCCCCCCATTCCCCCATTTACTGGTGCCCCCCCATTCCCCCATTTACTGGTGCCCCCCCAATTCCCTCATTTACTGGTGCCCCCCCATTCCCCCATTTACCGGTGCCCCCCCCAATTCCCCCATTTACTGGTGCCCCCCAATTCCCCCATTTACTGGTGCCCCCCGAAATCCCCCATTTACTGGTGCCCCCCCAATTCCCCCATTTACTGGTGCCCCCCAATTCCCCCATTTACTGGTGCCCCCCAATTCCCCCATTTACTGGTGCCCCCCCAATTCCCCCATTTACCGGTGCCCCCCAATTCCCCCATTTACTGGTGCCCCCCAATTCCCCCATTTACTGGTGCCCCCCAATTCCCCCATTTACTGGTGCCCCCCCAATTCCCCCATTTACTGGTGCCCCCCAATTCCCCCATTTACTGGTGCCCCCCAATTCCCCCATTTACTGGTGCCCCCCAATTCCCCCATTTACTGGTGCCCCCCCAATTCCCCCATTTACTGGTGCCCCCCCCAATTCCCCCATTTACTGGTGCCCCCCAATTCCCCCATTTACTGGTACCCCCCCAATTCCCCCATTTACTGGTGCCCCCCCAATTCCCCCATTTACTGGTGCCCCCCCAATTCCCCCATTTACTGGTGCCCCCTCCAATTCCCCCATTTACTGGTGCCCCCCCAATTCCCCCATTTACTGGTGCCCCCCCAATTCCCCCATTTACTGGTGCCCCCCCAATTCCCTCATTTACTGGTGCCCCCCCATTCCCCCATTTACTGGTGCCCCCCCATTCCCCCATTTACTGGTGCCCCCCCAATTCCCTCATTTACTGGTGCCCCCCCATTCCCCCATTTACCGGTGCCCCCCCCAATTCCCCCATTTACTGGTGCCCCCCGAAATCCCCCATTTACTGGCGCCCCCCCCAATTCCCCCATTTACTGGTGCCCCCCAATTCCCCCATTTACTGGTGCCCCCCCCAATTCCCCCATTTACTGGTGCCCCCCAATTCCCCCATTTACTGGTGCCCCCCAATTCCCCCATTTACTGGTGCCCCCCGAAATCCCCCATTTACTGGTGCCCCCCAATTCCCCCATTTACTGGTGCCCCCCCAATTCCCCCATTTACTGGTGCCCCCCAATTCCCCCATTTACTGGTGCCCCCCAATTCCCCCATTTACTGGTGCCCCCCCAATTCCCCCATTTACTGGTGCCCCCCGAAATCCCCATTTACTGGTGCCCCCCCAATTCCCCCATTTACTGGTGCCCCCCCAATTCCCCCATTTACCGGTGCCCCCCAATTCCCCCCATTTACTGGTGCCCCCCCAATTCCCCCATTTACTGGTGCCCCCCCATTTACTGGTGCCCCCCCAATTCCCCCATTTACTGGTGCCCCCCCAATTCCCCCATTTACTGGTGCCCCCTCCAATTCCCCCATTTACTGGTGCCCCCCGAAATCCCCCATTTACTGGTGCCCCCCCAATTCCCCCATTTACTGGTGCCCCCCCAATTCCCCCATTTACTGGTGCCCCCCCAATTCCCCCATTTACTGGTGCCCCCCCCATTTACTGGTGCCCCCCCAATTCCCCCATTTACTGGTGCCCCCCCATTTACTGGTGCCCCCCCAATTCCCCCATTTACTGGTGCCCCCCCAATTCCCCCATTTACTGGTGCCCCCCCAATTCCCCCATTTACTGGTGCCCCCTCCAATTCC
>NC_141016.1:2080875-2149183 GCF_052327205.1 Somniosus microcephalus | reverse complement strand
TGGGAAACAGAACTCTGTGAAATGGCTGGGAATGATGTCCTGTTGTAGAGGGGCACGCCCTGTGGCTGTGTTGAGATGAGTTAGACTGATCCTGACTCTCCGACAGTGATGGGCCAGCGTGTGAAGCAGGGCAGGTGGAGTGAGGGGGTGAAGCGCGCGAAGGGGCAATAAGGGGAGTAGTAGTAAGAGGGAACAGGAACACAGGAACAGGAGGAGGCCATTCAGCCCCTCCAGCCTGTTACACAGGAACAGGAGGCCATTCAGCCCTTCGAGCCTATTACACAGGAACAGGAGGAGGACATTCAGCCCCTCGAGCCTATTACATTGGGAACAGGAGGAGGCCATTCAGCCCCTCCAGTCTGTTACACAGGAACAGGAGGCCATTCAGCCCTTTGAGCCTATTATAAAGGAACAGGAGGAGGCCATTCAGCCCCTCGAGCCTATTACATTGGGAACAGGAGGAGGCCATTCAGCCCCTCCAGCCTGTTACACAGGAACAGGAGGAGGCCATTCAGTCCCTCGAGCCTGTTACACAGGAACAGGAGGAGGCCATTCAGCCCCTCCAGCCTGTTACACAGGAACAGGAGGAGGCCATTCAGCCCCTCGAGCCTATTACATTGGGAACAGGAGGAGGCCATTCAGCCCCTCGAGCCTATTACATTAGGAACAGGAGGAGGCCATTCAGCCCCTCCAGCCTGTTACACAGAAACAGGAGGAGGCCATTCAGCCCCTCGAGCCTATTACATTGGGAACAGGAGGAGGCCATTCAGCCCCTCGAGCCTGTTACACAGGAACAGCACGAGGCCATTCAGCCCCTCCAGCCTTCTCCACCTGCTGTACCTCAATGCGATTTACCCTGAGCTCGCAGTCGCAGACAGGAATTCAGCAAGTGGAGCTGAAGGCGCCCCCTCCCAAAGGCGCTATATAACTGCGGGTTCTGGTTGTTGTTGCTGGGTATCTACCCTCCAGTTCCAAGCTCCTGAAAAGAAATCAAACGCCCGAGAGTTTATATTTTCAAAACCCATTGCTGGAACAGTTGCTCTTTTGAGATCTTCAAAGCTACGCTGTAAAATGATTGATTAAAAGCCTGCGATCATTCAAACCATCGCTCAAGTGGGAGAACAATTAGCCGCCAGGGATATGATCCAGTGTAAAGCTACATTGGCAGGCTGCTCGTGCTGTGTAATCCCTTCAACCTGCAAGTACAGTTCGCAAAGGCCTTTTTATTATGAGTGCTCCGGTTGCCAGGGAAACAAATGGCGTCCTGGGCTCGGAGTACAGTGACGTTCCCTCTCCCTGTGGCTCTGTCGGTAGCTGAGATCCATCTCCTGAGCACAGCCAATGTTGATGGCATGGGTTAGTTTGGGGCCCCCAGATCCCTACTACAGCTGACTGGCTGCAAGAGGAGAGGTCAAATACTGCTCTCGTTCTGCTTTCCAATTTTCTCCTGGCCGGCCTCCCCACCTTCCGCCCTCCGTAAACTTCAGCTCATCCAAAACTCTGCTGCCCAGTGTCCTAGCTCGCACCGAGTCCCGTTCACCCATCACCCCTGTGCTCGCTGCCTCCCGTGTCCTAACTCACACCCAGTCCCGTTCACCCATCACCCCTGTGCTCGCTGCCCCCCGTGTCCTAACTCACACCCAGTCCCGTTCACCCATCACCCCTGTGCTCGCTGCCCCCCGTGTCCTAACTTGCACCCAGTCCCGTTCACCCATCACCCCTGTGCTCGCTGCCCCCCGTGTCCTAACTCGCACCCAGTCCCATTCACCCATCACCCCCTGTGCTCACTGCCCCATGTCCTAACTCGCACCGAGTCCCGTTCACCCATCACCCCCTGTGCTCACTGCCCCGTGTCCTAACTCGCACCCAGTCCGGTTCACCCATCACCCCCTGTGCTCGCTGCCCCCCGTGTCCTAACTCACACCCAGTCCCGTTCACCCATCACCCCCTGTCCTCTGCCTCCCGTGTCCTAACTCGCACCAAGTCCCATTCACCCATCACCCCCTGTCCTGTGCTGCCTCCCGTGTCCTAACTCACACCGAGTCCCGTTCACCCATCACCCCCGTGCTCGCTGACCGACACCGGCTCCCGGTCCGGCAACGCCTTGATTTTAAAATCTGTGTTCAAATCCCTCCATGGCCCTCGCCCCTCCCTATCTCTGTAACCTTCTCCAACCCCACAACCCTCCGAGATCTCTGCGCTCCTCCAATTCTGGCCTCTTGAGCATCCCCCGATTTTAATCGAGCATCCCCAGATTTTAATCGCCCCACCATTGGTGACCGTGCCTTCGGCTGCCTGGGCCCCGAGCTCTGGAATTCCCTCCCTAAACCTCTCCACCTCTCTTTCCTCCTTTAAGACGCTCCTTAAAACCCACCTCTTTAACCCAGCTTTGGGTCACGTGTCCTCATTTCTCAGGTGTCACATTTTGTCTGATTGCGCTCCTGTAAAGGCGCTATATAAATACAAGTCGTTGTTTTGTCTCTGTTCTCCCTCCTTGCACCTCGGCACTGTATTTGGTGATGGTGCAGGGCTAAACGAGCTTTGTTGGGCGCATGCACATAATTAAGGCTGGCACCTTTCAGTGCTTTACTGAGGCAGTGCTGCACTGTTGGAGGTACCGTCTTTCGGGTGTGATGTTAAACTGAGGTCCCGTCTGTCGGAAGAATAAAGATCCCAGGGCATTATTGGGAAAAGAGCGGGGGAAGTTTCTCCCCGGTGTCCTGGGCCAACATTCCTCCCTCAACCAACACCGCCAAAGAGACAGAGTAACTGGTCATCTTAACTCGCTGCAATTCGTGGGAGCTCGCTGTGAAAGAAGACACGGAGAAAGAACAAACTTTTCTCCCGCACCTTTCACGACCACCGGACGTCCCAAAGCGCATTACAGCCAATGAAGTACTTTTTGAAGTGTGGTCACTGTTGTAATGTAGGAAACGCGGCAGCCAATTTGCACACAGCAAGCTCCCACAAACAGCAATGTGATAATGACTGGATAATCTGTTTTTGTTATATTGATTGAGGGATAAATATTGGCCCCAGGACACCAGGGAGAACTCCCCTGTTCTTCGTCGAAATAGGGCCATGGGATCTTTGATGCCCACCTGAGAGTTTTGGTTTAACGTCTCATCTGAAAGACAGCATCTCCGACAGTACGGCGCTCCCTCAGTTCTGCCACTCCGACAGTGCAGCACTCCCTCAGTACTGCCCCTCCGACAGTGCAGCACTCCCTCAGTACTGCCCCTCCGACAGTGCAGCACTCCCTCAGTACTGTCCCTCCAACAGTGCGGCGCTCCCTCAGTACTGCACTGGAGATTTTTGTGCTCAACTCTCTGGACTGGGACTTGAACCCACAACCTTCTGACTCTGAGGCGAGAGTGCTGCCCACTGAGTCACGGCTGACACTGTGCACAAAATGGCCGCCGCGTTTCCTACATTACAACAGTGACTACACTTCAAAAGTAATAGATTGGCTGTAAAATGCTTTGGGACGTCCTGAAAGACCTAATAAGGTGCTACGTAGCAGAGAGTTCTTCCCTTGTGCCTTGATTGCCACCGGCAGTGGGGGACTGGCTGTTTGTTTTTAGAATGGGCTGGGAGGGGAGGAAGGGAGGGGCGAAGAGTCCTTTGGGAGTACGATGGCCTTGGAGTATTGGACTCAAAGCCTGGTGCAGCTCCGATACATGGTTCAGCTACGAGAGCGGGTTCCTGAACTTGGACTGTCCCTGAGCCCCGCGAGGAAGGTCAGGGAACAAGCTACCTGTTAACTACCGCAAGACCCTCCAGAATTTCCTGGCGTCTCCAGGAATTGAAGATTAATCTCTTGGGCACTCCCGAGAGCAAAGCCCGGGAGAAAAATCATAGGGGCTTAAAAAATGGTTCCATTTACTTTCAACACTTGTGTTAGTTATGAGAATATTGGAGATGGGTGGAGGGGGAGGGGAGGGAAAAGGCTGTTTGACCGGGTGGAGCGGTTATAGGTCATGTGATGAAACCCCCAGGAATACATCCGACCAAAGTTGGCAACTGCGAACGGCCACCCGGGTTTTTCCACGTCTCTCCGCCGTTAGCAAGGAATTTGGAACAAGGAACAGCCGTTCCTGGGCCGTGTGTGTGAGTCTCATCCGCTAATGTTCCCTGCGGATGTTGCCTCCGCGTCTCAATCCGGCAACCAGCGCTCATTAGCCCCGAGTGAGCAGCACTGCTCAATGAAGTTCGGGCCCTAATTGGCCGCAAAGACCTGCTGCGCCAAAGACATCATTAGCTGAGGGCAGGATTTACGATTGCATTTATTGTCGCCTCCTGTTGCAAAAGGGCCTTAAGGCAACTGCAACGTGGGATTAACATCCTTTTGCTTTGGACAATCATTTCCTTCCCTCTCCACCGCCGCCACCCCCCCCGCCCCCCCCCCCGCACACACAAACAAACAAACTCGTGTTTAAACACACTGAATGAGGTGTGACTGATCTCTCCCCCCACACCACCCGCCCAACTCGCCAAACTCACTTGTAGCCCATCAAACCTCTAGACAAACCTCTGGACAAACCTACAGCACAGAAGGAGGCCTTTTGGCCCGTCATGCCAGCTCTGAGCTCTCCAATTTGGTCCCACTCCCCCACTCCTTTCCCCCGCTCTTCGCCCCGCTCCTTCCCCTGCCCTTTCCCCTGCCCTTTCCCCCACTCCTCCCCCTGCTCCTTCCCCCGCTCCTTCCCCCCCGCTCCTTCCCCCCTGCTCCTCCCCCCGCGCCTCCCCCCCCGCTCCTTCCCCCCCGGCTCCTCCCCCCGCCCTTTCCCCTCCCCCCGCTCCTTCCCCCTCCCCCCGCTCCTTCCCCCCCGCTCCTCCCCCCGCCCTTTCCCCTCCCCCCGCTCCTTCCCCCTCCCCCCGCTCCTTCCCCCCCGCTCCTCCCCCCCCGCTCCTCCCCCCCCGCTCTTCCCCCCGGCTCCTCCCCCCGCCCTTTCCCCGCTCCTTCCCCTGGAAGTACATGTCCAATTAACCTTTTGAAAGTTGCTATGGAATCCGATTCCACCGCCCTTTCAGGTAATGCCATCCAGATCTTAACGACCCTCTTGTGTGAAGAAATCATGGAATGGTTACAGCACAGAAGGAGGCCATTCAGCCCATGTCGGCTCTCTGCAAGAGCACTTCAGCTAGTCCCACTCGCCCGCCCTTTCCCCGTAGCCCTGCAAATTTTTTTCTTTCAGGTACTTATCCAACTCCCTTTTGAAAGCTGTGATTGAATCTGCCTCCACCACCCTTTCAGGCAGTGCATTCCGGATCCTAACCACTCGCTGCGTAAAAAGGTTTTTCCTCATGTCGCCTTTGGTTCTTTTGCCAATCACCTTAAATCTGTGTCCTCTGGTTCTCGACCCTTCCGCCAATGGGAACAGTTTCTCTCTATCTACTCTGTCCAGACCCCTCATGATTTTGAACACCTCCATCAAATCTCCTCTCAACCTTCTCTGCTCCAAGGAGAACAACCCCAGCTTCTCCAGTCTATCCATGTAACTGAAGTCCCTCATCCCTGGAACCATTCTCGTAAATCTTTTCTGCACCCTCTCTAAGGCCTTCACATCCTTCCTAAAGTGCGATGCCCAGAATTGGACACAATACTCCAGTTGAGGCTGAATCAGTGTTTTATAAAGGTTCATCATAATTTCCACGCTTTTGTACTCTATGGGGGGAGAAATTCATTATAGCCCAGGAATGGGTGCTAACTTTGGAAAAGTTTGAGATTTAGCGCCAGGCGCTAACGAATCTCACTGCATCCAAAATTTAGTGTCATCTCTCAGAGAAAGGATGGGCGTGCTGAATCGAGCGCGAACAGCCTAGCTCAGTGGCTTTAGACTCAAAGCGTTAACCAATATCAGGTGTAGTCTGTAGTGTCCGTGTGTAGATAAAGACACTGAAGACAGGAGTTGATTCATAGGTATTTACTAAGCAAGTCTGGGGGGGAGTTTCTAAAGGATATACACAATACACAGGCTTATATAGCCCAAGTGGCAATTACCGGCATTACGCACACCTGGGGCTCTTAAAGGCACATACACCATAATTGCTCTTAAAGGCACATACACCACAATTCCTCCCCTTCTAGCTAACTAGTACATCATATTTTAAGTAATTATTAATTACATGTTATATGCAAAATAATATACATTGCTGTATTAATTAATTATAAGTTAGTCTCTCAGGAGGCTTCCTGACTCGGTCCGGATAACGCCTCGGGGGTGTAGTAGTTTCTGGTGGTGTAGTAGGTTCTTCTGGCAAGGCTGATTCGGCTTGAAGGCCAGTGTCGGGTTCATCGGGCTCCAGTATCACCGGATCGGAGGTAGATATGGGTATCTCTACTTCATCGTTAGATGTATAGAGTGGTGGTGTAGGTTGTCCCTTTTCGGATGACTTGATGATTTGGTCAGCATGGCGCCTTATTATGCTGTCTCCGATGTCCACGGTATACATCAGTGGTCCTAATCGTGTGCAGATAGTTCCAGGCTGCCATTTCTCAGTACGGTAGTCCCGGGCCAAAACCGGTTGGCCTATCTGGAAGGCCCTAGTTGGCCTTTCATTCATGCCCTGAAACTGCCGGTTCTCCACGTCCCTTCGGATGTTGGGCTTGACCAAATCCAGCCGGCATCTTAGGTTTCTATTGTAGAACATCATGGCGGGAGTTTGGTTAGTAACCATATGCGTTGCATTCCTATATGCAAATAAGAAGTTATCCACCTTGTGCTGAAGTTTTATGTCTTCATTACCCATGGCCTTGATGGCCTTCTTGAAGGTCTGGACAAACCTTTCAGCCAATCCATTGGTGGCGGGATGGTATGGGGCGGACGTGTAGTGCTTTACCCCATTGTTCTTTAAGAACTTTCTGAACTCTTCAGACACAAATTGCGGTCCATTATCAGAACATATCTGCTCCGGCAGCCCATTCCTGGCAAATATGGTTCTTAATACTGTGATGGTTTTTTCCGTGGTGGTGGAGGACATCTTTATTACCTCCGGCCACTTGGAGTGTGCATCAACTGCGATTAAGAACATTGAGTCCATAAATGGACCAGCAAAGTCGATGTGCACCCTTTGCCAGGGAGATGAGGGCCACTCCCATGGATGTAGAGGGGCCTGTGGCGGAGCATTTTGGACCTTCTGGCATCCTAGGCAGCTCTTGGTCATGTCTTCGATGTCTCCATCGATACCTGGCCACCATACAAACGCCCTAGCTAGGTTCTTCATTTTCACTCCACCCAGATGCCCCTCGTGAAGCTCCTTTAGCACTTTATCCTGGAGTTTGGGTGGAATCACCACTCTGGATCCACACATCAAGGTTCCTCGGCACACTGACAGCTGTTCTCTTCTTTGCGAGAATGCTGGCAACAGTGGTTCGCCATGTGCTGGCCATCCCTTCACTGTTAAATCGTAGACCCATGAGAGAGTAGGGTCATTTCTTGTTTCCCTTTCAATGGCAGAATTTGTCACCGGTAGACATTCCACTATGGTAGAGTGGAATATCTCTACTGGGTCTACTGTAGGTGCCTCTTCTATCGTTGGCAACGGTAGGCGTGATAAACCGTCAGCATTCCCATGCTGTTTTGACCCTTTGTATTCAATGTTGTATTGGTGTGCCCCTAGAAAAAGGGACCACCTCTGTAGTCTTTGTGCCGTCATAATGGGGACACCTTTTTTAGGGTTGAATATGGAGATGAGGGGTTGATGGTCAGTCAGCAAGGTAAATTTTTGTCCGTGTAGGTAATGGTTGAATTTCTTCACTCCCCATACCAGGCTGAGTGCTTCCCTGTCTATCTGGGCATAGTTACGCTCAGCTGAGTTCAATGAGCGTGACGCAAAAGCTATCGGCCGTTCCGAGCCATCAGGGAATCTATGGGACAATACCGCTCCTATGCCGTAAGGGGATGCATCGCACGCCAGTCTGATTGGTAGTGATGGGTTGTAATGAGCCAAAATTTTCTCGGATGTGATTAAGTCTTTACATTTATGGAAGGCACGTTTACAGTCTTCGTTCCATTTCCAAATCACTCCTGTCTGTAGAAGATCATTAAGAGGGTGTAGAATAGTTGATAAGTTCGGTAAAAATTTATGATGGTAATTTATTAATCCCAGGAATGACCTTAATTGTGAAACATTTTCAGGTGCTGGGGCTTTTATAACTGCTTCAATTTTTTCAGGTGACTTATGCAACCCTTCCTTATTAATTATGTGGCCACAATATGATATCTGATTTTGGAAAAATTCGCACTTGGGGCGATTTGCTCGTAGGCCCCGTTCTTTCAGCCTAGTGAGCACCTGCTCCAAATTGGCAAGGTGCTCGTTGTCGTTTTCTCCTGTTATAAGGATGTCGTCTAGGTAGCATTGAGTCCCCGGAATCCCTTGCAGGACTTGCTCCATAGCTCTTTGCCAGATAGCTGGAGCTGATGCTATTCCAAAAACCAGTCGATTGTACTGGTACAGGCCTTTGTGTGTGTTTATTGTGAGATATTTTTTAGAGGTCTCCTCAACCTCCATCTGTAGATATGCCTGTGCCAAGTCAATTTTTGTGAAACGTTTCCCTCCGGATAGTGAGGCGAAAATATCTTCCATCCTCAGAAGAGGATACTGTACCGTGTGAAGGACCGGGTTTACAGTCACCTTAAAGTCCCCACAGATGCGAATTTTTTTCTGTTCCTCAGAGTTATTTTTCAATGTTTTTTTCATGACTGGAACGATGGGTGTTGCCCATTCGCTCCAATCTATTTTGGATAATACGCCTGCCTTTTCCAAATTCTTCAGCTCTGCCTCGACTGCCGGACGTATTGCGTATGGCACCGGTCTTACCTTAAAAAATTTTGGAATTGCTGTATCTTCCACTTTTATTGAGGCGGTGATGCCTTTCAAGGTTCCTAGTTTCTCTTGAAACACTTCTTTGGCGTTGGCCAAGATGTCTTTTAATCGTTCAGGTATGATGTCATCATTGTTTTTTTCCTTACTGGTCACCGTCAGTGCCTGAATGGAGTGCCAGTCTAAACGTATCTTCCTTATCCATTCACGTCCCAACAACGGTGGACCACCATCTTGTAGAATGTATAAATACAACTTTTGTATTTCTTTGCCGTTGTATACCACAGGCACCCTTATTTTTCCTTTGGGGTAGACTTTCTGCCCTGTAGATGTTTTTAAGATAATGGATGTGTCTTTTAGAGGTATATGCGAAAATAGCCTCTCGTAATCTCGTCGATTTATTACGGTTAGAGCTGATCCTGTATCTAGCTCCATTTTAACTGGGGACCCTGCTATTGTGAGGGTAACCCAAATGGTTTGGTAATCCTCTTTGGCAAGTACATTATGTAATTTGAGACAGCTTAGTCTCTTGTTTCCGGAGTCGCTATCGCTATTCTGGTCTTCGGAGCTATTGTCCGTCATCATTTGTACCTTCCTGTACTTTTCTTTATTGATTTTTTGTTTTCTGTCAGTGGATTTATTTTGTCCAGATTGGCATACCCGTGCAATGTGTCCAATCTTACCACATTGCCTGCATGCTTTGCCCTTGAACCAGCAGTCCCTCTGGTTATGGGTGGATCTGCCGCAGCGATAACATCTTCCGAACTCCTGTGTCATTTTATGGGTGCCGAAGTCCTGTGTCTCTTGTTGTATCTCTGCAGCTCCTTTTGCTGCTGCTTCGTATGATACAGCCATACTGAAAGCTTTGTCCAATGTTAAATCTTTTTCAGAAAACAGTCTTTTTTGTGTTCCTTCACTTAAGAGACCGCAAACAAATTTGTCTCGAAGATAATCCGATAGTCCTGCTCCGAATTGGCAGTACTTTGATCGCTTTCTTAATTCGGTTAGGTAATCAGCGTTACTTTCATTCTTGTGTTGATTTCTCTTGAAGAACTTGAATCATTCCGCTATCAGCAGCGGTGTTGGGTTTAAATGCTCCTGCAGGGTACCAACAATTTCTTTAAAAGTCTTGTCCTTTGGTTTGGCTGGAGTGATTAAATTTCCTAACAGCCCGTATGTCTTCGCGCCCATTAAGTTCAGAAGTACTGAAGCTTTTTTTTCATCTGTTATTCCATTTGCAGTGCAATAAACCTCTACTCTTTCCATGTATGTGGTCCAATCTTCTATTTCGCCATCAAAAGCCTCAATATTACCAGATTTAGGCATTTCAGAAACGATATGGTGCTTCCCGTGCTTTTTTTTTTCTCTCTGTAGCAACGATATGGCGCTTCCCGCGCTTTCCCGCCGCTGCTACCGATAACAACGCTGTTTTACTGTGGTTTCCGTTTATTCACTGTTAGAGACTCGTTCCCGACGGAGGTCTAAACGCTGACCTGCTTGCCGCGCCGGCCGTCTCTCGAGTGCACCCTCCCAGTCCGTTATTGCTTGCCTCCGATTTCGCTGCCTGTCTCAGCTGTAGAGCCCGCTGCTGGAGCTCCAGCCTGAAGCCCAGGAAGGATTAGCGCAGTACCTGTCACCAGCTTGGCCAGCTGGTGAAACCACAGTTTCTCTTACTTCCTTGAGTCTTCTGGACGCTGGAGGAATCGATGTCCTTGAGGTGCTGCCGAATTGCAGGTAAGTCCGTTTCCACTTCGTCGCCACTGTAGTGTCCGTGTGTAGATAAAGACACTGAAGACAGGAGTTGGTTCATAGGTATTTACTAAGCAAGTCTGGGGGGGGGGTTTCTAAAGGATATACACAATACACAGGCTTATATAGCCCAAGTGGCAATTACCGGCATTACGCACACCTGGGGCTCTTAAAGGCACATACACCATAATTGCTCTTAAAGGCACATACACCACATAGTCTAATCGCAAGTCATCACTGTCACAGGCTCTTTCCAGTTCTTAAAGGGGCAGTTCATTGATGCTGCAGAACCTCATTCTCAGCATTGCTGCCTGTGAACCTGTGTCAGCAAACAGGAGCAGGCCAAGCCCAAGGAGCCGGATGACTCAACCAGCTGTACTCATGGCAAATCCACGGGAGAGAGCCCGCAGATTTTCGGACCAAGCATTGGAGGATTGCCGTCTGCTGTGGAGAGACGGAGGGCGGTGTTCTACCCAGCAAGTGGCAGGAGACCCTCGCCGCAAGTCTTCCATGCTATGTAGAGGGAGGTTGCCCATCAGGTCTCGGGCAGCACTGGGGTCCCCAGGACCCACAAAGTGCAGGAAGAAATTTAACGACCTTAATCAGGTGGTCATGGTGAGTCAATGCCTCAACAAATGCTACATACCTCCATCTGAACCTCAGTCTGCACACACTGCCCAAAGCACCACACCCCCAGCACTCACCCACCAACAATCTCCACCTACCAACACTCATACCCACATCTCACACCTTGCACACAATAGCAGCTATTCAACTATGGCAGGCACATCACCCAAACACATTGCTCCACACTCACTCACACTCTTTCCTTTCTCTTGCAGGCCAAGGTGGCTCACAACAGGTGGGAACAAGAGCGCACAGACGGGGGACAAGCCGGCACCCAACCACTGTCTGCGCTGGAAAATAGAGTGCTGGAGATTATTGGGCATTAGGTGGTGGGCACCGTGGTCACTGGCGACGTTGACCCCCTTGGGGACAACAACAGTATGTTCATCCCTACTCCTTCTTCTCACATCCCACTTCCCCCTCACCCCACAGCTAATCATACTGTATGCATGCATTTCTCCCTTCCTGCCCCCCTCCCCTCACCTTAACCCATCTCTTGTGCCTTTATGCTTTCAGATAATGAGCAAGCACCGGAGCAGCCTGTCCCTGAGGGTACCGTAGAGAGCGAGGTGGGAGAAGAGGAGGAGGAAGAACACACCGCGTCACTGCATGTCTCACCCACAGGCACCAGCTCAGATACTGGCACTACGTGTTCTTTAGAGGCTAGTATAGTAGCGGGATCTGCACAGGGTGAGGCACCGGGAACGAGTGGGCTGCAGCAAGGCCAGGGAGAAAGGGTAGCTCGGGGACTAGCTCCCCGGAGGGCGAGTTCTGCTGCACAGGACTCAGATGAGGACCTCGATGGGGAGTACTTTAGAAGAAGGGTGATGGGCATGCACACGGAGATGATAGGTGCAATGGCAAGGGTGCCCGAGAGCCTCTCGGCAATGGTAAGGAGCGTGGAGGAGTCCGCCTCCAACATTGCACAGAGCTCTGCGCACACCATGGAGCCCATCATTTCCAGTCTGCAAAGGATGGTAGACTTCCAGAGAGACCGTGGTGACCCAGACCTGATGCCATGTGTGATGGGCGATCTAGCAGCTTCCATTGCAGCACAGGCGGAAGCGACTCAACGTCTTAGTGCTGTAATGCAGTCTATTCTTGGTGGCATTCAATCTCAGACTGCTCTCCTGCAGCCTCAGCTTGATGCCATACAAGATCTGACTGCTGCCATCGTGGCTGGGTCTACCACCGCTGACCGGGGCTTTCACGGTGTCACAGCAGGCCAACAATCTGTGCTCCAACAGATTGCTCGGGATGCTGAGGTGCTGCCCCGGGGGAGTGGCAGTGGGTCAGTGGAGCAGGAACCTGCTGTCCTCTCAGGATGACAGCATTCCTGCTCCCACTGCTCCCACTCCACCATTGCCCTTGTCGCTGCCTATCATCCTGCCAGTCCAGACTGCTGCCGCCCATGCTGAGGTGGTGCAGTCTACAACCGGGTCTTCCAGGCCCAGAGCTGGTCAAGGGCATCCTGTAAGGCCAGCTGAAGTCTCCCGCACGGACACTATGCAGCCTTCCACCAGTTGTGCTACAGCCACTGGGCAACACTTTGTGGGAGCACTAGAGTAGGCAAAGGCACAGTAACAAGAGGCACTAAGGGATTGCACAAGGGTGAATAGTTAATATTGTTGTAAATATGTGTTAACTGATTATTGATAAAATGTATTAATTCAGTTTAGATTATTTTGTGGTGTGCCTCATTTCAGCTTTGCGCTGTGATGTGGCCTACGACAGGGATGGAATGATGGGGATGTGGTGAGCAATGGGGATCTGGGGTTTAATATATTGGAACCACAGTCTGACGTGGCGATCATGGACTGCCCTTCCGGAAGGCTGATTGAGTGGCTGCCTCCTCCCTCGCTCCTGTTCCTCCTCCTCCTCATCTTCCTCCTTGTCCTCCTCCTCTCCCTCTTCCTGAGGTGGTCCTGCAATCCCTGGTGACAATGGCTGGGCCCTCATGATGGCCAAATTCTGGAGCATGCAGCAGACGACGACGAAATGGAACACCCGCTCAGCCGAGTATTGGAGGGCTTCTCTCCAGCGGTCAAGGCAGCGGAACCGTTGCTTCAGCAGGCCAATGGTCTGCTCGATGATGTTCCTGGTAGCGGCATGGCTCTCATTATATGAGTGCTGGGCAGGAGTATTGGGGTTTGCAGAGGGGAGGCATGAGCCAGGTGGAGAGCGGATAGCCCTCGTCTCCGACCAGTCAGCCGCGAGCTTGATGTGGTGGCTGGAAGAGTGCTGGCACACTGGTCTGGTGTAGGATGAAGGCATTGTGGCTGCTGCCAGGATAGCGGGCATTCACATTGAGGATTCGCTGCCTGTGGTCGCACACCAACTGCACATTAAGTGAGGGGTAGCCTTTGCGGTTACGGAAGATCTCAGGATTGTTATGCGGTGCCCGCAAAGCCACGTGGGTGCAGTCAATGGGGCCCTGCACCATGGGGAATCCCGCTATCCTGGAAAAGCCACATGCACGCTCATCCTGCTTCTCTCTGGTGATGGGGAAGGAAATGTAGTCTCTTCTCCTATTGTAGTGAGCCTCTGTGACCTCCCGGATGCAGCGATGGATGGCGAACTGCGAGATGTTAGCTATGTCTCCTGTTGCAGACTGGAAGGATCCACTGGCAAAGAAATTGAGGGTGACGGTGACCTTGACTGCCATTGGGAGACCCGTGGTCACACTGATCTGCGGCTGGAGGTCTGGTTGCAGGAGGTGGAAGAGTTCTGTGACCACCTCCTTGGTGAAGCATAGCCTTCTAATACACTGCTCCTCGCTTAACTGAAGTTAGGAGAAGTGCTGTTGGAATACCCTCGGAGGGTAAGGCCTCCTGTTGAAAGCCCACATGGCCCTCCTCCTCCCTCTGGCCACATGTTTCCGTCTTTCTCGCTGCCTCCACTCCCTCCGCCGTAGATCCTGGAGGGCCAGGTCGACTGCCAGTACAGCCCCCATTAATGTAAGGAAGTGCAGCACTTTGATAAGTTGTTAGAATAAATGTAACAAATTTTTAGTAGCCACAACACTCCTGATACTAAACAACCTTTAACTGACTGAATTAAACTGCTGCACAATGTCAAACTTACAAGGAAGCAGTGAAACTCCACTAACCTGAGAGCTCTGACTCATTACTCATGATCCCTTTAAGTAGCGCTCCTGGAGCCGGCTACCGACTGCGTCACGCCTCCTCGCCGTGTTGCTGTCGCGGCGAGGTGCTAAGGCAGGGGGTGATACTCAACTTGGCAGATCGGGCGCCCAGTGAGCGTTGCACACTCACTGACGTAACAATCTGCCTGGTGCTAAAGTCCCTGGCGCTAACTCATGGCGGCGGTGCTATGGGGCGGGGCAGGGGGGTGGGGGCCGAATTTGGCGTGTGGTGCTGGATTCGCCTCACTGTGGTGCTACTGCCTCACCACCCCGTTAGCGCCCCTGTCAGGCGCTAAGGTACCAAATTTATCCCCCTATACCTCTACTCATGAAGCCCAGGATCCCGTAAGATTTTTTAACTGCTTTCTCAACCTGCCCTGCCACCTTCAACGATTTGTGCACACATACCCCCAGGTCATTCTGTTCATGCACCCCCTTCAGGATTCTACCTTTTAGTTTATATGTCCTCTTCTCATTCTTTCTACCAAAATGTATCACTTCGCATTTTTCTACGTTAAATTTCATCTGCCACGTGTCTGCCCATTTCACCAGCCTGTCTATGTCCTCCTGAAGTCTATCACTCTCCTCCTCACTGTTCATTTTACTTCCAAGTTTTGTATCATCTGCAAATTTTTAAATTGTGCCCTGTACACCCACATCCAAGTCATTAATATATATCAAGAAAAGCAGTGGTCCTAGTACTGACCCCTGGGGAACACCACTGTATACCTTCCTCCAGTCCAAAAAACAAGCTCTTAAAAGCGTTGCCGGGAGCTCGACATTATGATGCCCCACACACCCTGTTCCCCCAGCTGCGCTGTTTACAGTGTGTCTCCGAGACAGGGACCCAGACTCGATCCCTGGTTTGCATTGAGCAGCCTGTTCTTAGATGGGTCGGCAATTGTGGGGTGGGGTCAGGGAATTACAATTGGCTTCATGACCTTGGATTAGGAAGGGGGAAACATAGAAACATAGAAGATAGGAGCAGGAGTAGGCCATTCGGCCCCTCGAGCCTGCTCTGCCATTTAATGAGATCATGGCTGATCATCCAAATTCTGTACCCTGTCCCTGCTTTCTCCCCATATCCCTTGATCCCTTTAGCCTTAAGAAATATATCTAACTCCTTCTTGAATATATTTAATGAATTGGCCTCTACTGCCTTCTGTGGTAGAGAATTCCACAGGTTCACCACTCTCTGGGTGAAGAAATTCCTCCTCATCTCAGTCCTAAATGGCTTACCCCTTATCCTTAGACTGTGACCCCTGGTTCTGGACTCCCCGGCCATCGGGAACATCCTTCCTGCATCTAGTCTGTCTAGTCCTGTTAGAATTTTATAAGTTTCAATGAGATCCCCTCTCATTCTTCTAAACTCTAGCGAATATAAACCTAATCGACCCAATCTCTCTTCATATGTCATTCTTGCCATCCCAGGTATCAGTCTGGTGAATCTTCGCTGCACTCCCTCCATGGCAAGAGCATCCTTCCTCAGATAAGGCAACCAAAACTGCACACAATACTCAAGGTATGGTCTCACCAAGGCCCTGTACAACTACAGCAAGACATCCTTGCTCCTGTACTCGAATCCTCTCGCTACGAAGGCCAACATACCATTTGCCTTCTTAATTGCCTGCTACACCTGCATGCTTACCTTCAGCGACTGGTGCACAAGGACACCCAGGTCTCGTTGCACTTCCCCTTTTCCCAATCTATTGCCGTTCAAATAATAATCTGCCTTCCTGTTTTTGCCACCAAAGTGGATAACCTCGCATTTATCCACATTATACTGCAGAGATATTCAGCCAGGGGTCCAGGAACGGCACCTCACTTGGCCAGAGTGAATGAGGGAGGTGTCCTGTCGTAGGCAATTCTTCTTCAATCTCCTGGACAGCTCGACTGACCTGACTGAACTTGATCGAGTTCTTTGATGAAGTAATGGAGATTGGTGATGATGTTAGTGCGGTTGATGTTGCGTATATGGACTTTCAAAAGGTGGTTTGGCAAAGTACCACATAACAGACTGGTTAGTAAAATTAAAGCCCATGGGGACAAAGTGGCAGCATGGACAGGAAATTGCCTAAGGGACAGGAAGCAGAGAGTAGTGGTGAACGGTTGTATTGCAACCTGGAGGGAAGTATACAGTGGTGCTCCCCAGGTGTCAGTATTAGGACCACAGCTCTTTTTGATATATATTAATCACCTGGACTTGGGTATGCCTCAGAGACATGGACCATGTACAGCAGGCACCTCAAAGCACTGGAGAGGTACCACCAACGCTGCCTCCGCAAGATCCTGCAAATCCATTGGCAGGATAGGTGCACCAACGTCAGTGTTCTTGCTCAGGCCAACATCCCCAGCATCGAAGCTTTGACCACGCTCGATCAGCTCCGATGGACGGGTCACATTGTCCGCATGCCCAATACGAGACTCCCAAAACAAGCGCTCTACTCGGAGCTCCGGCACGGCAAGAGAGCCCCAGGCGGGCAGAGGAAATGCTTCAAGGGCACCCTCAAAGCCTCCTTGCAAAAGTGCAAAATCCCCATCGACACCTGGGAATCCCTAGCCCAAGACCGCACAAAGTGGAGGAGAAGCATCCGGGAAGGCGCGGAACACCTCGAGTCTCTTCTCCGGGAGCAAGCGGAAGCCAAGCGCAAACACCGGAAGGCGTGCACGTCAACCCAAGCACCCCACCCGCCCGCCCCTTCAACCACCGTCTGCCCCACCTGTGACAGAGACTGTAGGTCCCACATTGGACTCATCAGTCACCTGAGAACTCATTTTTAATGTGGAAGCAAGTCATCCTCGGTTCCGAGGGACGGCCTAAGAAGATAGGGCAGAATTCCAAAGTTTGCATGTGATACGAAACTCGGAAATGTAGTAAACAGTGAGGCGGATAGTAACAGACTTCAGGAGGACACAGACAGACTGGAGAAATGGGCAGACACATGGCCAATGAAATTTACTGCAGAGAAGTGCAATGATACATTTTGGTAGGAAAAATGAGGAGACGCAATGTAAACTGAAAGGTACAACTCTAAAGGGCTTTGGAGTGGGTGCAGAGGAGATTTACTAGAATGCTACCAGGGATGAGAGACTGGAGAAGCTGGGATTGTTCTCCTTCGAGCAGAGAAGGTTAAAGGGAGATTTAATAGAGGTTCAAAATCATGAATGGTTTTGATAGAGTAAATAAAGGGAAACTGTTTCCAGTGGCAGGAGGGTCGGTAACCACAGGAGACACATTTAAGGTGATCGGCAAAAGAACCAGAGGCGACATGAGGAAACAATTTTTTCACGCAGCGAGTTGTTGTGATCTGGAACGCGCTGCCTGAAAGGGCGGTGGGAGCAGATTCAATAGCAACATTCAAAAAGGGAATTGGAGAAATACTTGAAAAGAAAAAAATTGGAAGGCAATGGGGAAAGAGCAGGGGGGAGTGGGACTAATCGGAGAGCTCGACCAAAGAGCCGGCACAGGCATGATGGGCGGAATGGCCTCCTTCTGTGGGGTCTATTTCTATGATTCTACTTGTACCGCACTCTCTCTCTCACCATAAGTAAAGGCAGAATCCTGGAAAAGCTCCCCGCCCCCCACCGCCATCTGAGACTCTACCTTGGGAAGCAATGTCGTGAATGGAATTTGTTTCCCTAAGAACTTCCGGGTCAGGAAAGATGCCTCATTAACCATCTCCAGCTGCTTGACCCTGAGCGTGCAGTCCTGACCCTCAGCAGCTGCCAGCACTAAAGCCTTGGATAAACAACTAATTGTCCGCCCGCTCGTCTCCTCCCCTTTCTCGCTGGAAGTGGCTGCCTCATTGCCAAGCACTCGGGGAGAAGTAAAGGATTCTGGGCTGGCCCACCTGAGCTTAATCATCCTATTGATTGACAAAGATGAGGTCAATTGCGGCCAAATTATCGCCATCCTTCACCAACTGAATGGAGCGTTGAGAGAGCAACCTGCTCCTCTGCGAGTGAGACAGGGCCTGTTAGCAGAATTCAAACCTCCTGGCCTATTTCAGTAACATTAGGAAGAGTGGGCGATTCGGCCCCTCGAGCCTGCTCCCAAGACACTTACAAGGTGTCAGCTGTGGTTCAGCGGGCGGCACTCTCGCCTCTGAGTCAGAAGGTCGTGGGTTCAAGTCCCACTCCAGAGACTGAGCATAAAAAAATCTAGGCCGACACTCCCACTGAGCACTCTCGGAGGTGCCGTCTTTCAGATGAGACGTTAAACTGAGGCCCCGTCTGCTTTCTCAGGTGGACGTAAAAGATCCCATGGCCTCTATTGGAAGAAGAGCAGGGGAGTCGGGGCCAATATTTATCCCTCAATCAACATCACTAAAACAGATGATCTGGTCATTATCACATTGCTGTTTGTGGGAGCTTGCTGTGCGCAAATTGGCTGCCGCGTTTCCTACATTACAACAGTGACCACACTTCAAAAGCACTTCATTGGCTGTGAAGCACTTCGGGACGTCCTGAGGCCGTGAAAGGCGCTGGAGAAATGTGAGTTCTTACTTTTCTTTTTAGATGTAATGAACACCGGTGACAACAGAATAAAACATTGGTGAGAAATATAAAACTGAGTGAGGAACATCTCATTAAAACATCCACAGACAGCCGATTCCCTACAGAGGTGGATAGCAAAATACTGCAGATGTTGGAAATCCGAAATAACAGAAAATGCTGGAAAAACTCAGCAGGTCAGGCAACATCCGTGGAGAGAAACCTACAGAGGTGTATTGTGACGTTATCGGCAAGGCCTCTGGTGAAGGATAAGGAATTGCTTTTTTTTTACTGCTGTACCACATCTCGCCCTCACATGCCAGGGATAATCGTAGCCTCATAGCATCATGCAGTACAGAAGGAGGCCATTCAGCCTATCGGCCCTGTGCCCTCTCTCTGAAAGAGTTCTCCCCTCTGTCCCATTCCGCTACCCTGTCCCCATAGCAGGCAGCAATAGGGAGATGTTCCAACTGTCGGGCACTGGTGCAATGCCCCTGTGGGCGAATAGCCTGCTGAAATTCCCCGTCTAGGACCACACATGAAGAATAGGCGCGGGATCAAGCATGGACGCGATGCCTCCATGGCAGAATAGTCTTCTGAAACTCAGCGTGCGACGTGTGGGCACGGGGGATCGGGTGTGCAAACGATGCTCTGCCGACTGGTACGAATAGCCCGCCAACATTGACAGTCCGGGGTCGCGGGCGAAGATTAGCGCCCGGTGCCCACGTAACCGTATCCCCGGCACCGGTGGTAAACCTATCGAGGGAGAAAGGTGCTGGGGAGAGGGAGGAGGGACGGAGGGAGGGTTTTGAAAATCCAGGGAAAGATCGAGTTAGAGCAGGAGATGAGTCGAGATTTCAACAAAGCGAAGAGGCGCAGTGCGCAAGACAGGGGGAACGAGAGAGGAAACTTCAAGCCACGGCTGTATCGATAAATAGAGTTACCGAGGGAGGGAATGATGGCTGGGAGGAGCCACCTCCATACGCAGACATGATTCCCACATGGCCCCGTGCAGAGATAAAGAGATGGGAGACAGTCACCATGGCAACACCGAGGATATAAAATCTTTCAGTCAGAACTGGTTCCAGGGGTCTATTAGGTTAACCAGTTGGCAGAAGCAGACTTGCAGTCCCACATGTGTGAGTGTGCGTGCCGTGCACACACCATCTGCAGCCCATCAGGGAGGCTCTATGTGTTACAGATGGCCACCGCGAGGGTTTGACTTTCACTCCACGTTGACTGGATACAGCGGAATTCCAACAGGGAATGACTCAACGTGTCGAGGAGCGTGAAAGAGACCAGCACACGTACTGAAGCAGGCATGGTATCCAGCCTAAGCCAATCAATCAGCTTCTGCCAAATGCTTAACCTTTCACCTGCCGCCAATTAAGAGCCACAGATGTTTGCAGCACAGGAGGAGGCCATTCGGCCCACCGCATCGGTGTCAGCCCTTGGCAACAGCAATCCCCAACTAACCCCACTGCCCCGCTCCCTCCCCATCGCCCGGAAACAATCCCAAACTAACCCCACTGCCCCGCTCTCTCCCCATCGCTCTGTATCAATCCCCAACTAACCCCACTGCCCCGCTCTCTCCCCATCGCCCGGAAACAATCCCCAACTAACCCCACTGCCCCGCTCCCTCCCCATCGCCCGGAAACAATCCCAAACTAACCCCACTGCCCCGCTCTCTCCCCATCGCTCTGTATCAATCCCCAACTAACCCCACTGCCCCGCTCCCTCCCCATCGCCCGGAAACAATCCCCAAACTAATCCCACTGCCCCGCTCTCTCCCCATATCCCGGAAACAATCCCCAAACTAATCCCACTGCCCCGCTCCCTCCCCATCGCCCGGAAACAATCCCAAACTAACCCCACTGCCCCGCTCCCTCCCCATCGCCCGGAAACAATCCCCAAACTAATCCCACTGCCCCGCTCTCTCCCCATCGCCCGGAAACAATCCCAAACTAACCCCACTGCCCCGCTCTCTCCCCATCGCTCTGCATCAATCCCCAACTAACCCCACTGCCCTGCTCTCTCCCCATCGCCCGGAAACAATCCCCAACTAACCCCACTGCCCCGCTCTCTCCCCATCGCTCTGTATCAATCCCCAACTAACCCCACTGCCCCGCTCTCTCCCCATCGCCCGGAAACAATCCCCAACTAACCCCACTGCCCCGCTCTCTCCCCATCGCCCGGAAACAATCCCAAACTAACCCCACTGCCCCGCTCTCTCCCCATCGCCCGGAAACAATCCCCAACTAATCCCACTGGCCCGCTCTCTCCCCATAGTCCTGTATCAATCCCCAACTAATCCCACTGCCCCGCTCTCTCCCCATCGCCCAGAAACAATCCCAAACTAATCCCACTGCCCCGCTCTCTCCCCATCGCCCGGAAACAATCCCCAACTAATCCCACTGGCCCGCTCTCTCCCCATAGTCCTGTATCAATCCCCAACTAATCCCACTGCCCCGCTCACTCCCCATCGCCCAGAAACAATCCCAAACTAATCCCACTGCCCCGCTCTCTCCCCATCGCCCGGAAACAATCCCAAACTAATCCCACTGCCCCGCTCTCTCCCCATAGCCCTGTATCAATCCCAAACTAATCCCACTGCCCCGCCCTCTCCCCATAGCCCTGTATCAATCCCAAACTAACCCAACTGCCCCGCTCTCTCCCCATGGCCCGGTATCAATCCCAAACTAATTCCACTGCCCCGCTCTCTCCCCATGGCCCGGTATCAATCCCAAACTAATTCCACTGCCCCGCTCTCTCCCCATAGCCCTGTATCAATCCCAAACTAATCCCACTGCCCTGCTCCCTCCCCATCGCCCGGAAACAATCCCAACTAATCCCACTGCCCCGCTCTCTCCCCATCGCCCGGAAACAATCCCAAACTAATCCCACTGCCCCGCTCCCTCCCCATAGCCCTGTATCAATCCCCAACTAATCCCACTGCCCCGCTCTCTCCCCATCGCCCGGAAACAATCCCAAACTAATCCCACTGCCCCGCTCTCTCCCCATCGCCCTGTATCAATCCCAAACTAATCCCACTGCCCCGCTCCCTCCCCATCGCCCGGAAACAATCCCAAACTAATCCCACTGCCCCGCTCTCTCCCCATCGCCCGGAAACAATCCCAAACTAATCCCACTGCCCGCTCCCTCCCCATAGCCATCAATCCCAAACAAATCCCACTGTCCCGCTCTCTCCCCATAGCCCGGAAACAATCCCCAACTAATCCCACTGCCCCGCTCTCTCCCCATAGCCCGGAAACAATCCCCAACTAATCCCACTGGCCCGCTCTCTCCCCATAGCCCGGAAACAATCCCCAACTAACCCCACTGCCCCGCTCTCTCCCCATAGCCCGGAAACAATCCCAAACTAATCCCACTGCCCCACTCTCTCCCCATAGCCCTGTATCAATCCCAAACTAATCCCACTGCCCCGCTCTCTCCCCATCGCCCGGAAACAATCCCAACTAATCCCACTGCCCCGCTCTCTCCCCATCGCCCGGAAACAATCCCAAACTAATCCCACTGCCCCGCTCCCTCCCCATAGCCCTGTATCAATCCCCAACTAATCCCACTGCCCCGCTCTCTCCCCATCGCCCGGAAACAATCCCAAACTAATCCCACTGCCCCGCTCTCTCCCCATCGCCCTGTATCAATCCCAAACTAATCCCACTGCCCCGCTCCCTCCCCATCGCCCGGAAACAATCCCAAACTAATCCCACTGCCCCGCTCTCTCCCCATCGCCCGGAAACAATCCCAAACTAATCCCACTGCCCGCTCCCTCCCCATAGCCATCAATCCCAAACAAATCCCACTGTCCCGCTCTCTCCCCATCGCCCGGAAACAATCCCAAACTAATCCCACTGCCCCGCTCCCTCCCCATCGCCCTGTATCAATCCCAAACTAATCCCACTGCCCCGCTCTCTCCCCATAGCCCGGAAACAATCCCCAACTAATCCCACTGGCCCGCTCTCTCCCCATAGCCCGGAAACAATCCCCAACTAACCCCACTGCCCCGCTCTCTCCCCATCGCCCGGAAACAATCCCAAACTAATCCCACTGCCCCGCTCTCTCCCCATCGCCCGGAAACAATCCCAAACTAATCCCACTGGCCCGCTCTCTCCCCATAGCCCTGTATCAATCCCAAACTAATCCCACTGTCCTGCTCTCTCACCATAGCCCTATCAATCCCAAACAAATCCCACTGTCCTGCTCTCTCCCCACAGCCATCAATCCCAAACAAATCCCACTGTCCCGCTCTCTCCCCACAGCCCTGTATCAATCCCAAACAAATCCCACTGTCCCACTCTCTCCCCACAGCCCTGTATCAATCCCAAACTAATCCCACTGTCCCGCTCTCTCCCCACAGCCCTGTATCAATCCCAAACTAATCCCACTGTCCTGCTCTCTCACCATAGCCCTATCAATCCCAAACAAATCCCACTGTCCTGCTCTCTCCCCACAGCCATCAATCCCAAACAAATCCCACTGTCCCGCTCTCTCCCCACAGCCCTGTATCAATCCCAAACAAATCCCACTGTCCCACTCTCTCCCCACAGCCCTGTATCAATCCCAAACTAATCCCACTGTCCCGCTCTCTCCCCACAGCCCTGTATCAATCCCAAACTAATCCCACCGTCCCGCTCCCTCCCCATAGCCCTGTATCAATCCCAAACTAATCCCACTACCCTGCTCTCCTCATAGCCCTGTATCAATGCAAACTAATCCCACTGCCCACTCTCCCCATAACCGTGTATCAATCCCCAAACTAATCCCACAGCCCCGCTCTCTCCCCATAGCCCTGTATCAATCACCAAACTAATCCCACTGCCCCACTCTCTCCCCATAGCCCTGCATCAATCCCCAAACTAATCCCACTGCCCCACTCTCTCCCCATAGCCCTGTATCAATCACCAAACTAATCCCACTGCCCCACTCTCTCCCCATAGCCCTGCATCAATCCCCAAACTAATCCCACTGCCCCACTCTCTCCCCATAGCCCTGTATCAATCACCAAACTAATCCCACTGCCCCACTCTCTCCCCATAGCCCTGCATCAATCCCCAAACTAATCCCACTGCCCCACTCTCTCCCCATAGCCCTGCATCAATCCCCAAACTAATCTCACTGCCCGCTCTCTCCCCATAGCCCTGTGTCAATCCCAAATTAATCCCACTGCCCCGCTCTCTCCCCACAGCCCTGTATCAATCCCCTAACTAATCCCACTGCCCCATTCTCTCCCCTTGGCCCTGTATCAATCCCAAATAATCCCACTGCCACGCTCTCTCCCCATAGCCCTGTATCAATCCCAATCTAATCCCACTGCCCCGCTCTTCCCCCGTAGTCTGTTATCTTCCTCTGCTTCAAATATTTATCTAATTTTCCTTTAATTGATGCGCTCTCCCTGTCTAAACATGCCTGAGTGTAAAGAAATTTCTCTTAACCTCTCCCCTCACTCAGTCAAAGATCATCTTAAATTGATGACCCTCTCCTCTGTCAATTCCCTTAACAGAGGAAATGGACTTGACCATTCACTTTATCAAACCCTTTCATAATTTCAAATCCTCTATTCAATCTCTTCTCGGCCTCCTCTGCTCCTGTGAAAACAGCAGCAGAATCTCAAAGTCCCTCCTCATAACTCCAGGCTCCCAGCTCTGGCACCAGCCTGGTAAATCCATGCTGGATGCTCTCTATGGCACTCATGTCATAGGTCAAGGTGTACAAAATTATGAGGGTTATAGATAGGGTAGATAGAAAGGAACTTATCCCCTTAGTAGAGGGGTCAATAACCAGGGGGCATAGTTTCAAGGTAAGGGGCAGAAGGTTTAGAGGGGATTTGAGGAAAAACTTTTTCACCCAGAGGGTGGTTGGAATCTGGAACTCACTACCTGAAAGGGTGGTAGAGGCAGGAACCCTCACAACATTCAAGGAGCATTTAGATGAGCACTTGAAACGCCATAGCATACAAGGCTATGGACCAAGTGCTGGAAAATGGGATTAGAATAGACAGGGCTTGATGGCCGGTGTGGACACGATGGGCCGAAGGGCCTCTTTCTGTGCTGTATAACTCTATATGACTCTATGGCACTGATGTCCTTTCTACAATGAGGCGGCCAAAAGCTCGCAGAGTGCTCAAACTCGGACATCCCACGAGATGGCGATCGGGGGACAGGAACCCTGGCTGAATTTGCCCCCGAGGCCTGATGAAATGCCCCTCTACCCACCCCAGGAACTGTACCCGAGACTTGCCTGGCCTGTGATTGGTCAGTACCATTACTCGGGGGTGCATATACCCACTGAGCCCTCGGGTCAATATTAACATTATTATTAATAAACGAAACCACAACTCAAAAAGTAATTACGAGAAGATATTTGAGGCGATTAAGTCAGATTAATTAAACGTCTCAATTTGAGCCAATTCTTGCTCCATTTTTCCAGGACAGTTCCTAATTTTTTTATTATTAATATTAAAGAATGTAAACAGGAACCCACGCCTGGAATTGCTAAACATTTATGTAGAAAGCTTGGAACAAGGGAAGGGCTAATGGGCCTGTTGGCGGGAGCCGGAAGTCATGTGATCGACCGGACCACAGAAAATGGGCTCTTCCTGCTGACCCCGTGACCCGCTTGTTTTTGTTTCTGTTTCTCAGCCCTCTCCCCAAAGTGTTGCCAAGGACATGCGGCCTCCACTCTCATGTCAAGCAATGTTATTTCAGTCAAGTCAAGATCATTGTTCCAAAAGTTAAACGCCATTTAATGTTTCGGTTTGGAGGAGGTCAGACAAATCGAGTAGGCCGGGAAGTTGTCCCGCCGTCTGAGCTGGGGGAGGGTTGTGTTTCTACAAACAAACTCATCTCGTCACCAAAAAAAAAATGCATTTTATGAAAGGAACCTTTTTGGTGAAAGTGAACTTAACAAGATCGCTGTGCTGCTTTTTTTTTCCTTTGTCCTTCAGTGGGGTGTCGTAAGAACATGAGAGTTAGGAGCAGGAGCCGGCCACATGGCCCCTCGAGCCCGCTCCACCATTCAGTAAGATCGCGGCTGATCTTCTACCTCAACTCCACCTTCCCACCCGATCCCCGTATCCCTTGATTCCCTTAGTATCCAAAAATCTGTCGCTCTCTGTCTTGAATATACTCAACGACTGAGCATCCACAGCCCTCTGGGGTAGAGAATTCCAAAGATGTCAATGCAGACTTGGCCAGAAGTCAAATTCTAGACTGAAAGAAAGACTTGCATTTAAATCACACCTTTCACATCTTCAGGATGTCCCAAGGTGCTTTACAGCCCATCATATTTTTCTGAAGTGTAGTCACTGTTGTAATGTAGGAAAAGCAGCAGCCATTTTGCGCACAGCAAGCTCCCACAAACAGCAATGTGATAATGACCAGATAATCTGTTTTAGTGATGTTGTCGAGCGATAAATATTGGCTCCCCTGCTCTTCTTCAAAATAGTGCCATGGGATCTTTTACATCCACTTGAAAGGGCAGACGGGGCCTCGGTTTAACGTCACATCTGAAAGACGGCACCTCCGGCAGTGCAGCGCTCCCTCAGTACTGCCCCTCCGACAGTGCAGCGCTCCCTCAGTACTGCCCCTCTGACAGCGCAGCACTCCCTCAGTACTGCACTGGGAGTGTCAGCCTGGATTATGTGTTAGAGTCTCTGGAGTGGGGCTTGAACCCACGACTGACTCAGAGGCGAGAGTGCGACCCACTGAGCCATGGCCATCTCCTACATGGACGAGGTGCCACGGACAGCACTCGAGCCCCAGCTATCCAATCCTCAAAGACCAGTAATCTTAGCCCTACTTGGGCCAGGGTTGCCAACCCTCCAGGGTTGGCCTGGAGTCTCCAGGAATTGAAGATTAATCTCCGGGACACTGCTGGGAGCCATACCCAGGGAGAAAAATCATTGGGGCGCTAAAAAACTCATCTTTTTTTTTCTTTAAACACTTTTGCTCATTAGTTATAAAAATATTGGAGAGTGGGGCAAAAAAGAGGCTGTTGGACAGATCCAATTGGGTAACGAGGAGCATGCTCGCTTTCCAGTTGCCGTGGGAACAGCAGTGCATGTCGAAGACGGATGTGTTGGGTGACCAATGGCGGGAGAGTGGGGGGCGGAGCCGTGATGGCCGGAGGTCATGTGATGAAACCTCCAGGTATACGTCCAACCAGAGTTGGCGACCCTAACCTGCACTAACGTTTCTCATTCGCAGGTTCGTCCTGTAGATCTGGAGGTTTGCAAAGAGCTGCTCCCTCATTGGTGGAGAAATCCTAAATCAGAACACATTTTGAAGCATACATTGGGACCTTATCTTTATTTATTCCCATTATAAATTCTTATGTCCGCATGTGCGCTGTGGTTTTAAAATTCTCATCCTTGTGTTCAACTCCCTCCATGGCCTCGCCCCTCCCTATCTCAGTAACCTCCTCCAGCCCCACCATCCTCCGAGATTTCTGCGCTCCTCCAATTCTGGCCTCTTGAGCATCCCCAATTTTAATCGCTCCAACATTGGCGGCCGTGCCTTCAGCTGCCTGGGCCCTGAGCTCTGGAATTCCCTCCCTAAACCTCTCTGCCTCTCTCTTTCCTCCTTTAGACACTCCTTAAAACCGACCTCTCTGACCCAGCTTTTGGTCACCTGTGCCTAATATCTCCTTCTGTGGCTCGGTGTCCGATTTAGTCTGATAATCGCTCCTGTGAAGCGCCTTGGGACGTTTTACTACGTTAAAGGCGCTGTATAAATACAAGTTGTTGTTGTAATACCAATTGCCAATGTTCGCACTGCAATGGCGCCCTCCTGCCAGCACCTCCACTGGCAGCGGATCGTAATTACAGCGCGCCAAGTTCGCAGAGGCAGCTTCCGTCTCAATGTGGACATTGGGACTTACAGCGGAAAAAGATGACAGGGAGATGCGACTTTTGCCGGAGCCAAGATGTTTGCTGCCTGTGGACTCTTGCTGTAAACAACGATCGTGGCTGCCCTGCTTGCCCGCACGGCGACATGGGACGGCACTCCCGAGCAGGGAGAAGTCGTTTGTCGGGCTGTGTCCATTGCACCCGGATGTCCCGAGGAGCCGCACTGAACGCCAGCACTCTTCGAGAAAGGGGGTCCCCGGGGCGAGCAACCGTGCCCCCAGTTCTCTGTATCTCAATCTGTTGGCGCTCTGCCTGCCATCCATCACTGTAACTGGCTGCGCGACCTCCTAATGCAGCCTTATGCTGTTCGATTACTGTAAACAGGAAACGGCAGTTGTGCCAAGTCAATTATTTTCGCTACAGTGCAAGTTTGCACAGCCTCCCTATGAGGTACACACCCAGACACACACAGCACAGGAGAACTATGGAAAATCACTGGTTACCGAACCGCGGAGCACTCACACAGCTCGGCCCTATTTACCACATTCAGCACACGCCGGCAGTCTGAGTACCACAGGCTTGATACTACCGCCGCTCCCTTCACAAGATTCTATACACCATCAGATGGCCCCAGAGTGAGTTACAGGCTGGAATCTAATCGAGTGGTTCAGGGGGTTTTATAGACAGATTAATGGATACCCGGGAATGAGTTACAGGCTGGAATATGAACCGCAATCCATGTTCCCACAACGCTCTGCGTCAAGAAATTTCTCCCTCATCACTCTCTCGGTGATAATTTTAAGCTGCTAACCCCCTCATCAGTGATTCCACAATCAGAGGAAATTGTCTTTCCCCATTCACCCTATTGAAACCCTACATTACTTGAAAAGCCGTTTTTTGAATTGATTCTGGGGTGTCGCTGGCAAGGCCGGCATTTATTGCCCATCCCTAATTGCCCTTGAGAAGGTGGTGGTGAGCCTTCTTCTTGAATCGCTGCAGTCCGTGTGGTGAAAGTACTCCCACAGCGCTGTTAGGGAGGGAGTTCCAGGATTTTGACCCAGCGACGATGAAGGATCGGTGATATATTTCCAAGTCGGGATGGTGTGTGACTCGGAGGGGAACTTGGAGGTGGTGGTGTTCCCATGCGCCTGCTGCCCTTGTCCTTCTAGGTGGAAGAGGTCGCGGGTTGGGAGGTGCTGCCGAAGAAGTCTTGGCGAGTTGCTGCAGTGCAACTTGTAGATGGGACACACTGCAGCCACGGTGCGCCGGTGGTGGAGGGAGTGAATGTTTAAGGTGGTGGATGGAGTGCCAATCAAGCAGGCTGCTTTGTCCTGGATGGTGTCGAGCTTCTCGAGTGTTGTTGGAGCTGCACTCATCCAGGACAAATGTGTTAGGCATTCTGCTTTGGGAGAGAAAGAGGCTGGGGACGCTTTCTTACAAGATCACTGTTCACTATCGAAACAGCAACACACATCAAAGTGAATTATTAAGAAAAGAGCGAGCTTGCATTAACTTTCTAAAGGGAATTGGATGTATACATAAAAAGCAAAGATTTGCAGGTCTCGGGCAAGAGCAGGGGGACTATTGGACAGCTCTTCCAACGATGTGTACGATGGGCCGAATGGCCTCCTTCTGAGCTGTATGATTTAATGATTTCTGTAGCTCCTTTCACGCCCTCAGGACGTCCTAAAGCGCTTTACAGTTAATCAATTACTTTTCAAGTATAGTCATGTTGTAATGTAGACACATTGTACAGACCAAGGTCCAAATGAGATGGATGCCCAGCTAATCTTTCTGATCATCTGAACAGTCCCGCTCCCCTTCCAATAGTACCCTGGGATCTTTTACATCCACCTGAGAGGGCAGACGGGGCCTCGGTTTAACGTCTCATCCGAATGATGGCCCCTCCGACAGTGCAGCACTCCCTCAGTACTGCCCCTCCGACAGTGCAGTGCTCCCTCAGTACTGCCCCTCCGACAGTGCGGCGCTCCCTCAGTACTGCCCCTCCGACAGTGCAGCACTCCCTCAGTACTGCCCCTCCGACAGTGCAGCGCTCCCTCAGTACTGCCCCTCCGACAGTGCAGTGCTCCCTCAGTACTGCCCCTCCGACAGTGCAGCACTCCCTCAGTACTGCCCCTCCGACAGTGCAGCGCTCCCTCAGTACTGCCCGTCTCGACAGTGCAGCGCTCCCTCAGTACTGCCCCTCCGACAGTGCTGCGCTCCCTCAGTACTGCCCCTCCGACAGTGCGTCGCTCCCTCAGTACTGCCCCTCCGACAGTGCTGCGCTCCCTCAGTACTGCCCCTCCGACAGTGCGGTGCTCCCTCAGTACTGCCCCTCCGACAGTGCAGCACTCCCTCAGTACTGCCCCTCCGACAGTACGGCGCTCCTTCAGTACTGCACTGGGAGTGTCAGCCTGGATGTTGTGCTCAAGTCTCTGGAGTGGGACTTGAACCCACAACGTTCTGACTCCGAGGCGAGAGTGCTGCCCACTGAGCCACGGCTGATTCAGATTGCTCCGCAGCACAGCAGTTACTGGTAGCGCTGTTCCTGGACTGAGCTCTAACAGACTCGTATTACATTCCTGCGTCTGCTGTTTTAACACAGTTTATTTTAAATAGCGGAGAGAGAAATCTCGTACCAAGGCGACAAATCCCTTTGTGCGTTACCATCACCAGCAGCAAGCTGCAGGTCTGTGCATAAACAGACACAAACAGGTCCTGCTAAAACTATGTCGATAACGAGCACCCACTATTTAACAATCTGTGGACAATTTTCCCAACAGGAGAAAATTTGCAGGGCTATGGGGAACGAGCGGGGTGAGCGGGACTAATTGATTCATATAAGATAGGAGCAGGAGTAGGCCATTCGGCCCCTCGAGCCTGCTCCGCCATTCAATGAGATCATGGCTGATCATCCAAATTCAGTACCCTGTCCCTGCCTTCTCCCCATATCCCTTGATCCCTTCAGCCTCAAGAAATATATCCAACTCTTTCTTGAATATATTTAATGAACTGGCCTCCACCGCCCTCTGTGGCAGATAATTCCACAGGTTCACCACTCTCTGGGTGAAGAAATTCCTCCTCATTTCAGTCCTAAATGGCTTACCCCTTATCCTTAGACTGTGACCCCTGGTTCTGGACTCCCCGGCCATCGGGAACATCCTTCCTGCATCTAGTCTGTCCAGACCTGACAGAATTTTATAGGTTTCGATGAGATCCCCTCTCAATCTTCTAAACTCCAGTGAGTATAAGCCCAATCGACACAATCTCTCCTCATACGTCATTCCTGCCATCCCAGGTATCAGCCTGGTGAATCTTCGCTGCACTCCCTCCATGGCAAGAACGTCCTTCCTCAGGTAAGGTGACCAAAACTGCACACAATACTCAAGGTGCGGTCTCACCAAGGCCCTGTACAACTGTAGCAAGACATCCTTGTTCTTGTACTCGAACCCTCTTGCTACGAAGGCCAACATACCATTTGCCTTCTTAACCGCCTGCTGCACCTGCATGCTTACCTTCAGCGACTGGTGCACAAGGACACCCAGGTCTCTTTGCACTTCCCCTTCTCTCAATCTATTGCCATTCAAATAATAATCTGCCTTCCTGTTTTTGCCACCAAAGTGGACAACCTCACATTTATCCACATTATAGTGCATTTGCCATGTTTCTGCCCAATCACCCAATCTGTCCAAATCGTACTGGAGTTTCACGACATCCTCCTCGCAGCATACCCTCCCACCCAGCTTTGTGTCGTCTGCAAATTTGGAGATATTACATCCAATTCCCTCGTCCAGATCATTAATATATATTGTGAACAGCTGGGGTCCTAGGACTGATCTTTGCGGTACCCCACTAGTCACTGCCTGCCACTCGGAAAACGACCCGCGCTGGCACACGCACGATGGGTCGAATGGCCTCCTTCGGTGCTGTGCGATTCTTGTGTGTCTCATTTTGCGATAGTGAACATTTGCACGGGGACACAAGTCGAATCATCCTGCAGTGTGCAACACAACCTGCCACTCACACCCAGAACGGATTCGAATGCTCGAGCGATTCGATTCCAACCCCATGAGCACCCCCCACCCCCATCCCCTGGCCAGTGCAGAGCCCCGCACAAACAGTAATCCCTCACAAACACACACACGCACTCCTACATCCACAGGCTCCTGCTCCCGAATGGAGCCGGTGAAGTCCATCTGCGGCGCTGCGGGTTCACCCCCAATTGTCAATCATCCCCCGCGGGAATTCAGAAGGATGGCAGTTCGATCCCCACTCCAGAGACTCGAGCACATAAGTCAGGCTACACTCCAAGTGCAGCACCAAGGGAGTGCCGCACCGTCGGAGGGGCAGTACTGAGGGAGCGCCGCACTGTCGGAGGGGCAGTACCGAGGGAGCGCCGCACCGTCGGAGGGGCAGTACTGAGAGAGCGCCGCACTGTCGGAGAGGCAGTACTGAGGGAGCGCCGCACTGTCGGAGGGGCAGTACTGAGGGAGCGCCGCACTGTCGGAGGGGCAGTACTGAGGGAGCGCCGCACTGTCGGAGGGGCAGTACTGAGGGAGCGCCGCACTGTCGGAGGGGCAGTACTGAGGGAGCGCCGCACTGTCGGAGGGGCAGTACTGAGGGAGCGCCGCACTGTCGGAGGGGCAGTACCGAGGGAGCGCCGCACCGTCGCAGGGGCAGTACCGAGGGAGCGCCGCACCGTCGGAGGGGCAGTGCTGAGGGAGCGCCGCACTGTCGGAGGGGCTGTCTTTCGGATGAGACGTTAAAACGAGGTCCCGTCTGCTCTCTCAGGTGGACTTAAAAGATCCTATGGCACTATTTGGAAGAAGAGCAGGGGAGTTATCCCCGGTTTCCTGACCAATATTTATCCCTCAACAAATGTCACTGAAAGGGATGATTGGGTCATTATCACATTGCTGTTTGTGGGAGCTTGCTGTGCGCAAAGTGGCTGCTGCGTCCTACATTACAACAATGACCACACTTCAAAAAGTACTTGATTGGCTGTAAAGTGCTTAAGGACATCCTGAGGTTGAGAAAGGCGCTATAGAAATGCAAGTCTTTCTTTAAGTATAGACCAATTCCATGACCTATTCCTGTCGGACAGTGTCACGGACACACGAGCTATTTCTGGGTTCCTGGCTCACGCGGGATTGGGTCAGACTCCTCTTCTTGTGGAAGCCACTGGCGATATGCTGGTTTCCTCTCTACAATCAATGCTCCAAGCTTTGCTCCTGTTGTGTTGAGTGCTTGAACTGCACAGTGACTATAAATTCTCAGTGTTTAGATTCCAATGGGGCGACTCAGAGTCGCAGAGATAAATAAGAGCATTCCTTGGCGTTTGTTTCTAGACAGCTGGCCATTGTGTAATTACTTGAATTTGTTTTTTTCCCCATCGAATGGAGGAGTGAGGCGGTACAGAGCGGCCGTAACTCAGAGTTGGGCTTCAAAAATGAGCTGCACGGCGGAGGCCCAATTCAACACCGATTTTGGTGGAGTTTCACGCTGAGGTTTGGAGACTGAGAGAGACGCTGACACCATCCAATTTGCAGAGTTACGGGACAGTCCCTCTTCACCAACTTTACAGGGAAGGCAACAAAAGAACATGACAGGATTCCAGAAGGAAACAATACGGGATCTCTCCCAGAAACTGGGCACCATCAGATGTCTTGAACACGGATCACACTCAGTATTATTCAATAGTCTCATGTCCCCTGGATTACTAGTCCAGTAGAATTGCCACTACACCACCATACTGTTCAAACGTTGCATCAGATTTCCTTACTTTATGAAGGATGTCAAGGCCATGCAGAATAGCACCTTTCATCAACTTAGCACGTCCCAAAGTGCTTTACAGTCACTGAAGTACTTTTGAAGTGTAGTCACCGTTGTAATGTAGTACTGCCCCTCCGACAGTGCAGCGCTCCCTCAGTACTGCCCCTCCGACAGTGCAGCACTCCCTCAGTGCTGCCCCTCCGATAGTGCAGTGCTCCCTCAGTACTGCCCCTCCGACAGTGCAGCACTCCCTCAGTACTGTCCCTCCGGCAGTGCGGCACTCCCTCAGTACTGCCCCTCCGACAGCGCGGCACTCCCTCAGTACTGTTCCTCCGACAGTGCAGCGCTCCCTCAGTACTGCCCCTCCAACAGTGCAGCACTCCCTCAGTACTGCCCCTCCGACAGTGCAGCGCTCCCTCAGTACTGCCCTCCGACAGTGCAGCGCTCCCTCAGTACTGCACTGGGAGTATCAGCCTCGATTTTGTGCTCAAGTCTCTGGAGTCGGACTTGAACCCATAACCTTCTGACTCAGAGGCGAGAGAGCTGTCCACTGAGTCACGGCCGACACCTCTCAAAGGATCCATTTAAAATACCAGACACATGAATAAATCAGTGCAGCTGAAGTGGGACTGAGACATCACTGAAGGGTTTTTATGGCGGGTCTACACTGAAACCTCAAACCATCTATTCCCTTTTACTGACGCTATCTGACCTCCTGTGACCCTCCAGCAGTTGCAGTTTTCCTTTTCATAGAATCTCACAGCACAGGAGGCGGCCATTTGGCCCATTGTGCCTGTGCCGGCTCTTTGAACGAGCTCTCCAATTAGTCCCACTCCCCCCTGCTCTTTCCCCGCAGCCCTGCAACTGTTCTCCACTTCAAGTATTTATCCAATTCCCTTTTGAAAGTTACTATTGAATCTGCTTCCACCGCCCTTTCAGGCAGCGCGTTCCAGATCACAACAACTCGCTGCGGAAAAACATTCTCCTCATCTCCCCTCTGGTTCTTTTGCCAATCACCTTAAATCTGTGTCCTCTGGTCACCGACCCTCCTGCCACTGGGAACAGTTTCTCCTTATTTACTCGATCAAAACACTTTGTAATTTTGAACACCTCTATTAAATCTCTCCTTAACCGTCTCTGCTCTAAGGAGAACAATCCCAGCTTCTCCAGTCTCTCCATGTGACTGAAGTCCCTCAGCCCTGGTACCATTCTAGTAAATCTCCTCCGCACCCTCTCCAAGGCCTGGACACCCTTCCTAAAGTGTGATGCCCAGATGCCGACCTTCCAACCAGTGGAAACAATTCGAAAATATACCAGCAATCCTTTAGACCTGAAAATATAGTGAAAGGTGCTGCATACAGTGAAAGTCCTCTCTTTTCAAATGAAACTAGTGTCTGAATTACACAGAATGTACAGCACAGAAACAGGCCATTCGGCCCAACTTAGCACCCTATCTAAACTCTCGACCTAGGTTTAAACTTGGCTCACATATATCTCCAACACTGCAAGGTGAATTCCTCATCCACAATCCATTCGACCCTCCTTTTAAGAGCAGGTTGTGAGTCAACCTCTGACAAGCAGACTAGGGAGGGAGAGGGAAGAGGATAGAAATTACTGTCAGCTGCTGCTGCTACATCAGGTTAACCAGCCCTGCAGTGCTGGTTTTCCCCTTCACAACCTAGAACACAGGAGGCCATTCAGCCCCTCGAGCCTGTTACACAGGAACAGGAGGAGGCCATTCAGCCCCTCGAGCCTGTTACACAGGAACAGGAGGAGGCCATTCAGCCCCTCGAGCCTGTTACACAGGAACAGGAGGAGGCCATTCAGCCCCTCGAGCCTGTTACACAGGAACAGGAGGAGGTCATTCAGCTCCTCGAGCCTGTTACACAGGAACAGGAGGAGGCCATTCAGCCCCTCCAGCCTGTTGCACAGGAACAGGAGGAGGCCATTCAGCCCCTCGAGCCTGTTACACAGGAACAGGAGGAGGCCATTCAGCCCCTCGAGCCTGTTACACAGGAACAGGAGGAGGCCATTCAGCCTCTGGAACCTGTTCCACCATTCAGTTCGATCATGGCTGATCTGCACCTCAATCCCATTTGCCTGCCTTTGCTTCATATCACTTGATACGCTTACCCAACAATAATTTGGCAGCTGAACATATTAATGGGTGGGAAATAGCAAGCATTCCATCCTGGATTTGCAGAAAGATTTTCCGTCCCACTGCACTGATAAGGAATGTCCGCCCGAACACCTTGATTTGCTACAAGTTCAAGAAGAGAGAAAGGAGTTCTACCGAAGAGTGCACATGATCGCAACCTCAGGACATCCCAAATCATTTTACAGCCCATGAAGTACTTTTGAAGTGTAGTCACTGTTGTAATATAGGAAACGCGGCAGCCAATTTGTGCACAGCAAGCTCCCACAAACAGCAATGTTATAAATGACCAGACCATCTCTTTCAGTGATGTTGGTTGAGGGAGATATATTGGCCCCAGGACACCGGGGAGAAGCGGATAGTGCCATGGGATTTTTTATATTCACCTGAAAGAGCAGACGGGGCCTCGGTTTAACATCTCATCGGAAAGAGGGCACCTCCGGCAATGCAGCGCTCCCTCAGTACTGCACTGGAGTGTCAGTGGAATTTGGGCTGTGGTCGTTGGAGTGGGTTTTGAACCCACAACCAAGTTCAAGACCAATTCCAGAGAATTGAGCACGTTCTAGGCTGACACTCGCAGTGCACTACTGAGGGAGCGCTGCACTGTCGGAGGTGCAGTACTGAGGGAGCGCCGCACTGTCGGAGGGGCAGTACTGAGGGAGCGCCGCATTGTCGGAGGGGCAGTACTGAGGGAGCGCTGCACTGTCGGAGGGGCAGTACTGAGGGAGCGCTGCACTGTCGGAGGTGCAGTACTGAGGGAGCGCTGCACTGTCGGAGGTGCAGTACTGAGGGAGCGCCGCACTGTCGGAGGGGCAGTACTGAGGGAGCGCTGCACTGTCGGAGGGGCAGTACTGAGGGAGCGCTGCACTGTCGGAGGTGCAGTACTGAGGGAGCGACGCACTGTCGGAGGGGCAGTACTGAGGGAGCGCTGCACTGTCGGAGGGGCAGAACCGAGTGAGCGCCGCATTGTCGGAGGGGCAGTACTGAGGGAGCGCTGCACTGTCGGAGGGGCAGAACTGAGTGAGCAACGCACTGTCGGAGGGGCAGAACTGAGTGAGCGACGCACTGTCGGAGGGGCAGAACTGAGTGAGCGACGCACTGTCGGAGGGGCAGAACCGAGTGAGCGACGCACTGTCGGAGGGGCAGAACTGAGTGAGCGACGCACTGTCGGAGGGGCAGTACTGAGGGAGCGCTGCACTGTCGGAGGGGCCGTACTGAGGAAGCGCCGCACTGTCGGAGGGGCCGTACTGAGGAAGCGCCGCACTGTCGGAGGGGCCGTACTGAGGGAGCGCCGCACTGTCGGAGGGGCCGTACTGAGGGAGCGCCCCACTGTCGGAGGGGCAGTACTGAGGGAGCTCCGCACTGTCGGAGGGGCAGTACTGAGGGAGCGCCGCATTGTCGGAGGGGCAGTACTGAGGGAGCGCCGCACTGTCGGAGGGGCAGTACTGAGGGAGCGCCGCACTGTTGGATGGGGGTAGTACAGAGGGAGCGCTGCACTGTCGGGGAAGGCAGTACTGAGGGAGTGCTGCACTGTCGGAGGTGCCGTCTTTCGGATGAGATATTAAACCCAGGACACATTTGCACTCTCAGGTGGATATACAAGATCCCATGGCACTATTCTGAAGAGGAGCAGGGGAGTTCTCCCCGGTGTCCTGGGGCCAATAGCTATCCCTCAACCAACATCACTAAAACAGATGCGCTGGTCATTATCATGTTGCTGTTTGTGGGATCTTGCTGTGTGCATTTCTCTACAGTGACTACACTTCAATAGGTCACTGGCTGTGACATGCTTTGTGATGTCCTGAGGCAGTTAAAGGCGCTACAGAAATGAAGGTTCTTTGTTTGACACAGTGCAGAGGGTTTGAACACCTGACCAAGAGCAAGCGGTCCTTGTACCTGACCAACCCGCAGACCCAACCATCGCTGGCCTACTGCCTTTAAGCAAGAATAGATTCCAAGTTTGGTCAGGAATCCTGTTGTGTGTCTGTCTGTTCCTCCAGCCACTTCCTCGCCTGTTCCTCTGGGGGCAATTAGTCTGGAGAGGGGCTGCGATTTGCCCCATTCCCCCTGTCTTCGTTGCTCATCCCTTGCCAACAGAGGCTGGCCGCTTCACTGGTGGTGCTGGGCGAGCAGCCCCTTCACAGGTGAGGCGTCTCTGAACCGCAGCCACTTCACAAACTGCAATGAGAAATCACTGCAGCCAACAGCGACCCTGCTCCACGCACACCCTGATTACCTCTCGCTTCATACTTTATTTATTTAATGCTCAATGTGTTTATCTTTAATTTGTTACTCTGATCATGACGCGTTTATAATTGTCTCTTGTTTATTCTGTTATGGTTTACTCAATGCTCGATTTAGATTTGTTGTGTGCATTCCTCCTTAAATGCTTGTTATAAATTTATGCATTTATTAACTTATGTGATGCAGTTTGGGTTGAAATTATTTGTGAATTCCTTAATGTTGAAGTTTATGGATTTAGTTGTCGCTTCTATTATTTCTTGTTAATTTATTTATTTCTTAATCTGTTATCTTGTTTATAATTTCCTTTTTGTTCATGATTTATTCTGATGTTTGTGCATTTCTTATGTTGGATGTTTGCCATCAGTTTGTGTGTTTATTTAATTATTTTTGTTATTTAATTATTCACTATTTATTCCGCTCCTGTCATTTTCCTCCTTGCAGTTTCTGAACAGTCCCGTTAACCGGGGCAGAGGAAACTGACCAGTGGGTGACTCTTCGCAAAAAAATTTTAAAAAAAGAATTGGACTCACAAATGCCCGGTCCTGTTGGGCAGCAGGCTGGGCTCCGGGGTGTCCAGTAGCTGCTGTTTGCTGCACACCACCTTGTTCCGGAGCTGGGGGTAACTGGGTCCCTTGGAGCGCTCCTCGATGCAGACACAAGTGTTGGCCAGAAGCTCGGTGCAGCCGTCCGTCTGACAGGCGAGCCAGAGCAGCAGCAGCCCGCCGCCGAGCACTCGGAACATGGTGAACCTTCACAGCGAGCCCCGCATCTTCCAAACTTCGCCCCCCAGCACAACTTTCACCAAAAAAAAACACAAATAAAAAGTTTGGAAAACTTTTTCTCTCTCAAAAAGTTTCTGGGAGTGAAGGGACGAGTTGCAACATCTTCCCGCTGCCGTCTCCCAATCTGCTCTCAGCCCATTACAGATTTTATTAAGCCCAGCTCCCCTCTTGGTTTATGAAGAGCTTTTCCAGCCCCCTTGTGCTGGGGGTGAATGTCTGTCCCGTTATCCGCGTCTAACCCGAGTTAGACAGCTGGAATTCGCCGCATTTTCTGCATTCTCTCTTCTTCCACATCCCTCTCGCTGCGATTATTAAAATATATGTTCAAGAAACAGACAGACAGACACAGCCCCCTAAGCTGTGCTGAGGCTCAGCAAACTCCAACAATCCAGGCTCCTGGCTTCTCCCACTCGCTGGCCGTGGGTTTTTTTTTTGCAGCCTTCAGTTTGCAGGGGGCTTTGAGTGTTGACGACCTTGCGAGTTCCTGCACAGCACAGGACAGGAGCAGCCGGGCTGGGCTGTCAGGCTGAGCCGCGGTTTCTCTGTCAGTCCCACGTCTGAGCGAGAGGGGGGGGGGGAGCCAGGAGACTTCCTCTGGGTCCTAAAGCCGACCGCTCGCCCCCCACCCCCAGCCAGGCTCTGAACTACTTGTTATACGACACGCAGTCACGGCTGGGCAGTCAATTTACGCTCAGCAAGATCCCACAAGCAGCCAATGAGATTAATGACTGTTTGACAAGTTCTGTTTTCTCGCTCAAAAAGTTTCTGGCAGTCGAGAAACGAATTGTAACATGTTGGATGTGGCTAACGGGACAGAAATGCCCCAAACACAAGGAAAAGCTCTTCACAAAACAAGAGGGGAGCTGGGGTTAGATTACACAAACTGGGGTTGTATTCCCTGGAATTTAGAAGGTTAAGGGCTGATCTGATCAAAGTTTTCAAGATATTAAGGGGAACTTAAGATGTGCGGGTTAGGTTGATTGGCTAAGATAAATTGACCCTTAGTGTTAGGGGGATTAAATACGTGGGGTTACGGGGATAGGGTGGGATATGTGTCGGTGCAGGCTCGATGGGCTGAAATGGCCTCTATCTGCACTGTGGGGTTTCTGTGATTCTGTGAACTGATAGGGTAGATAGAGAGAAACTATTTCCGCTGGTTGGGGATTCTAGGACTAGGGGCAGAGTCTAAAAATTAGAGCCAGACCTTTCAGGAGTGAAATTAGGAAACACTTCTACACACAAAGGGTGGGAGAAGTTTGGAACTCTCTTCCGCAAACAGCAATTGATGCTGGATCAATTGTTGATTTTAAATCTGAGATCGATAGATTTTTGTTAACCAAAGGTATTAAGGGATACGGGGCAAAGGCGGGAATAGGGAGTTAGGTCACAGATCAGCCATGAACTCATTGAATGGCGGAGCAGGCTTGAGGGGCCGAATGGCCCACTCCTACATAAGAATTAGGAGCAGGAGGAGGCCATGGTGCCCGTCGAGCCTGCTCCTGTTCCTGGGTTAATCTGCTGTTTCAGTGGGGTTGGTTGAGGGATCAATAAATAATTAAGGAGAATTCCCTGCTCTTTGAATAGTGCCACGGGATCATGTACACCCACCTGAGCAGGCAGACACGGCCTGCGGACTCAGTGGCAAGAGTGCTACCCACCGATGATACCTATTTAAAAATGAGTCTTTCCCCCTTTTCACTAACTCTTCGAGTGAGCGCAGCAGCTGAACTGGAAGGCTAGGAATCCAGCTGAGATTGTTTTAAAAAAACTCCGTTACCGCTGATTCAATTCTTGCACTGGTCGATAAACACAGGAGGGAGAAAGGAATAGAAGGATATGGTGATGGGGTGAGATGAAGAGGGGTGGGAGGAGGCTCGTGTGGAGCAGAAACACCGGCACGGAGCAGTGGGGCCGAATGGCCTGTTGCTGAACATTCGATGTAATCTCGATTCCAGTCCAGTGATGCAGAGCGCTCGACTCTGCAGGAGCCTCCCCAGGCTGCAGATTGTGGAGCCTCAGTGTTTCACTGTGGGCCAAGGGGGAGCAGTCAGCCACACACTGAATACAGCAGTGTAATGGTCATCCCAGGGCCTGGATTAATAATTCCGTAGAACATGAGTTCCAATCCCACTTTGGCAGTTTGAGAATTTCAATTTAGTTTCTTTTAAAATGAGAAGCCAGTCTCAGTCAAAGTGACCGTGAGGCTGTCGGATTGTCGTAAAAACCCAATGGGTTCACTAACGTCCCCTTAGGGAAGGGAACCCGCCGTCCTCACCCGGTCTGGGCCTACACGTGACTCCAGTCCCGCACCAATGGGGTTGACTCTTAACTGCCCCCTGAAGTGGACGAGCGAGACACTCAGTTTGTATCAAACCCGCTCCCAGCGGTTCAAGGCGGCCCACCCCCACCTTCTCAGGGCAACTCAGGATGGGCAATAAATGCCGGCCTTGCCAGCGACGCCCACATCCCGAGAATGAAACCAAATGGCCGGAGACACCGTAGCGCGAAAGCCATCTGACGGGTTGCCGCAAGCCCGCGGCACGTCTAAATCACCCCGCCCCCCCCACCGCTGATATTGTCTGGCAGACTCCGGTTAAGAGGCGATGACATAGAAACATAGAAGATAGGAGCAGGAGTAGGCCATTCGGCCCCTCGAGCCTGCTCCGCCATTCAATGCAATCATGGCTGATCATCCAAATTCAGTGCCCTGTCCCTGCCTTCTCTCCATATCCCTTGATCCCTTTAGCCTTGAAATATACCCAACTCCTTCTTGAATATATTTAATGAATTGGCCTCAACTGCCTTCTGTGGTGGAGAATTCCACAGGTTCACCACTCTCTGGGTGAAGAAATTCCTCCTCATCTCTGTCCTAAATGGTTTACCCCTTATCCTTAGACTGTGACCCCTGGTTCTGGACTCCCCCGCCATCGGGAACATCCTTCCTGCATCTAGTCTGTCTAGTCCTGTTAGAATTTTATAAGTTTCAATGAGATCCCCTCTCATTCTTCTAAACTCTAGCGAATATAAGCCTAATCGACCCAATCTTTCTTCATACGTCATTCCTGCCATCCCAGGTATCAGCCTGTGTGAAAGGCAGACGATCCTTCCGCTCGTTCCGCCCCGCCGATGCCCCATCGCCCGCCAGGTCCGTCAAACTGCAGTGACGGCGGCTGGTAAACTAGGCGCTTATCTGCAACCGCTGCTCCCTGCTGGAGCCAGGGTTCCAGCTCCTGCTCGTCGGCCAGGGGGTGTGAGGACAGGATCAGGCTTGGCTTTAATCGCCCCGCCCCCCCATGGTCGAGCAGACCTGCCGACACTTACTGCGCATTTTTCACTCCTGCCGCTGCTGTGGTGGTGCCTTGAATTCTTCTGCAGTTAAGTTCAATAACGGCAGGTCAGTCTGCTGTGGCTTCACAGTTGCGTAGTTCTACATTTTAAAATAAAATAATTCTCGGGATGTGGGCGTTGTTGCCAAGGCCCAGCATTTATTGTCCATCCCTAATTGCCCTCGAGAAGGTGGTGGTGAGCCGCCTTCTTGAACCGCTGCAGTCCGTGTGGTGAAGGTGCTCCCACAGTGCTGTTAGGGAGGGAGTTCCAGGATTTTGACCCAGCGACGATGAAGGAACGACCGATATATTTCCAAGTCAGGATGGTGTGTGACTTGGAGGGGAACTTGGAGGTGGTGGTGTTCCCATGCGCCTGCTGCCCTTGTCCTTCTAGGTGGAAGAGGTCGCGGGTTTGGGAGGTGCTGCCGAAGAAGCCTTGGCGAGTTGCTGCAGTGCATCTTGTAGATGGTACACACTGCAGCCAGGGTGCGCCGGTGGTGGAGGGAGTGAATGTTTAAGACACAGCACCCACATGCATATACAATCTCCATGTATAGATACATGACCTGCTGTTAACAAGTCCTGAAAGAGTTCAGCTGACCCATTTCGATAACTCTTGTTGATCCATTTTTTGACAAGCGCAGCACCGATGCAGTGAGTCGCGATCCCTAAATAGCGCCGCTCTCTATCACTAAAGCTTGTGAGTGGAGCAAATATAAGCCATTGTACCTTAACCGCTCCCTCACTCTGTTGTACCAGTGGCTTAGACTAGCCATCCCATGGCCCCTCTGAGTGAGGTGGCCAGTTAGGGGGCAGAGTGAATTCTTGCGAGTCAGTTTGACTGCAGCACCTTTCGGGTGAGAGGTTGAAAGTGCTGCATTGGCTGTAAAGCACTCTGGGACATGCTGAGCTCACGAAGGCCGCTGCAGGAACACAAGACTTTCTTTTTTCTTCTTTACACACTCTTCCCCCTCGCTGTGTCCGCAAGCTCCTTCTTTCCCAAAGACCGCAAATGGTGGACCGCCTGCCCTCCCGCAGCCTGCCCTCCCTCCTGCAGTCCTTTAATCCCGAGCTTGGCTTGCATTCAGCACTGCGCGCCTCTCTGGGTAGTTTGTGCGGGAGGAAGGTCCAGGGTACACTGCTACAATAGTCGTTCTCAAAAAGCAATAACATTGTGCAGCGCTCAAAGGCTCTGTCTGTTTTTCTAACGGCTGCCATCAAATAAAGATTGAAATGCAAGTCATAAATTATGAGCTTTTTTGCAATGTGAAGCACATCTGTAAAACATTTCCTCCAAACTTTTTGCCCAACCGTGGTGTTAAATTCAATAAATCAGTGTAGGAAAATGCCCTGTAGTTCACAAAGGGCCTTTCTAAGGAGAGGGAAATATGACAATGGTCAATCACTGGCTTACAATCCTGGTATACATGTGTATCCACCCACACACAAATTATATACATGCGGCCAATGTTACCCCGAATTTCTTTTGGGCTGCGCGGCCCATTCAAGTTTTGGCGCGTGCGCGGTTTATCCATTGTGAAGCCAACACGCAGCCTGCACGGGACCCCGAGAGCGCCGCGCGGGACTCCGAGAGTGCCGTGCGGGACCCCGAGAGCGCAGTGCGGGACCCCGAGAGCGCTGTGCGGGACCCCGAGAGCGCAGTGCGGGACCCCGAGAGCGCCGTGTGGGACCCCGAGAACGCAGTGTGGGACCCCGAGAGCGCAGTGTGGGACCCCGAGAACGCAGCGTGAGACCCCGAGAACGCCGTGTGGGACCCTGAGAATGCCGCGTGGGACCCCGAGAGCGGCGTGCGAGACCCCGAGAGCGCCGCGCGGGACCCCGAGAACGTCGCGCGGGACCCCGAGAGCGCAGTGTGGGGCCCCGAGAGCGCCGCGTGGGACCCCGAGAGCGCCGCGCGGGACCCCGAGAACGCCACGCGGGACCCCGAGAGTGCAGTGTGGGACCCCGAGAGCGCCGCGCGGGACCCCGAGAGCGCCGCGCGGGACCCCGAGAGCGCAGTGTGGGACCCCGAGAGCGCTGTGTGGGACCCCGAGAGCACCGTGTGGCACCCCGAGAGCGCCGTGTGGCCGCACAGCCTAACAAGGACATTGCATGTAGGATATATACATACATATATCACATATATGTGCACACCCAAATATATACCCACATACACACACACACACACACATATATATATATAAGCTGAAGTGCCCGGCGGTGCCGAGGGTCTTTTGAGGGCATGTTGTTGTTGGAAGAGAGAGAGAGAGCGACTGGGGGAAAGAGAGAGAGCGACTGGGGGGGAAGAGAGCGACTGGGGGGGCAGAGAGAGAGCAACTGGGGGGGAAGAGAGAGAGCGACTGGGGGGGAAGAAAGAGAGCGACTGGGGGGGAAGAGAGAGAGCGACTGGGGGAGAAGAGAGCGAGAAAGAGGGGGGGAGGGGGGAAAAGAGGGGGGGAGAAGGCGGAGGGAGGGGGTGGGAGAGGGAAGGGTGGGGAGAGAGGGGGAGGGGAGGGGGGGGGGGGAGGGCCTGAGACGGCCGATTGCGGCTGGCTGGACCCGGTTGCCTTGGTAACCCTCCTCCCCTCTCCGCCTCCCGATCTCCGGGCCTGGGCCGGAGCGGCTGATTGCGGCTAGCGAGCCCGGTTGCCGGGGTAACCCTCTCCGCTCCCCCTCCCCTCCCGAGCCCCGGTTGCCTTGGTAACCCTCCTCCCCTCTCCGCCTCCCGATCTCTGGGCCTGGGCCTGAGCGGCCGGCGAGCCCGGTTGCCCGGGTAACCCTCTCCGCTCCCCCTCCCCTCCCGAGTCCCGGTTGCCTTGGTAACCCTCCTCCCCTCTTCGCCTCCCGATCTCCGGGCCTGGGCCTGAGCGGCCGATTGCGGCTGGCGAGCCCGGTTGCCGGGGTAACCCTCTCCGCTCCCCCCCGCCCCCGAATGAATCGCCAGGAGCTTGCAGTGAGCCCAGCCAGCCTTTACCAAGATGGCTGGCCGCTGGTTCGGAATCGGGCCCAGCGGGGGGGTGAGGGGTGGGAGGAGCTTGCCACAAAACAATTGCCTAGGGTTCAGCATGGCTGGCAACAGACGCCCAGGCTTCGAGGCCTACCTGGAAAAACGGGGAAAGGTAGGAAAATTAATGAGATTAGATAAAAGATTTAGAAAGTAATTAACTTTTTTTAAAAACAATATGTGTTTTAAAAGCAACTTTTTTTTTTAAAGACGCAGAAAGCGGGAAAAAGAAATGAAAAGTTTGGAATCAAGATGGCGGCGACTCACCTCAGTTCAGAACGATAAGGCCCGCCCACACATGCACCGATTGGTCGACCGTCAGGTCACCGAAGCGTAGGATTCGTCAATCGTCCCGTCACTCGATTGTAGGAGCGCCCGCCCGCACGCGCCAGGAACCCGGCGTACGATTGGTCGACCTCGAGGTCACTCTATCGCTAATGAGCGGATAATGAGATGCTAATGAGCGTAATTTTGAACATTTTTTGGATACCGCGGGCGCGATTTTTGTCTGGCCGAAATGTAAATACGCTTACGACCGTTTTGGAATGGTAAGCTTTCTTTCGACGTAACGCACACGTAGGTACGCTCTATAACTTTCGAGCGCATAGCCAGACAGACGTACACCGGAGGACAGACAGACAGATGTATCCGTTTATATATATATAGATAGATAGATAGATAGACTAGCTGGGGGAGCCCGGCTTTGCCAGGGCTGTTTTGGGCTGGGCGGTTTAAATCGAGTCCCAGGCTTTGGGGCCTCTCTGTGTCCCTCTGTGAATCTGCTGCCGGGCAACATTTTAAATCGAGTCCCAGGCTTTTGGGCCCTGTCTCTGTGTCCCTCTCTCAATCTGCTGCTGGGCAACATTTCTACCTTTTAATACCTTGAAAGATGAAAGTGAAAGTACTTATAAAACGTTTTTGGTAAATCTTATGTTATTTTTAAAAGAGATACTAACTTTTTCGAAGCTGGATGAGCAGATTTTGAGCTGGAAGTAAATGGGGTTTTTAGCTTGAGGCAATGGCTGCCAGATCCCGGAGATGAAAACGATTAGTCCCGCCCACAGACGCAGCGATTGGCCAACCATCAGGTGACTGAACTGTAGGATTGGTCAATCGTGACGGCACAGGATTGGTCGAACCTTGACGTCAGTCAATCAATGCTAATTAGCAGATAATGAGTTTAATTTTGAAGGTTTTTTTGCATAAGGCGCGAACAACTTTTGTCCGACCGAAAAGTAAATACGCTTTCGACCGTCCCGGAAGTGTAAGCTTTCTTTGGAGGTAACGCACGCGTAGGTACGCTCTATAACTTTCGAGTGCATAGCCGGACAGACGCACACCGGAGGACAGACAGATCGATCCTTTTATATATATAGATAGATAGATAGACTAGCTGAAGTGCCCGGCGGTGCTGAGGGTCTTTTGAGGGCATGTTGTTGTTGGAAGAGAGCGAAAGAGCGACTGGGGGGAAGAGAGAGAGCGACTGGGGGGGGAAGAGAGAGCGCGACTGGGGGGGAAGAGAGAGCGCGACTGGGGGGGAAGAGAGAGAGCAACTGGGGGGGAAGAGAGAGAGCGACTGGGGGGGAAGAGAGAGAGCGACTGGGGGGGAAGAGAGAGAGCGACGGGGGGGAAGAGAGAGAGCGACTGGGGGGGAAGAGAGAGAGCGAGAAAGAGGGGGGAGGGAGGGAGGGGGGGAGAGGGGGAGGGGGAGGGGGGGAGGAGGGAGAGGGGGAGGGAGGGAGGAGGGGAGGGAGGGAGGACGGGGGGGGGAGGGAGAGGGGGAGGTGGAAGGGGGGCCTGAGACGGCCGATTGCGGCTGGCCGGGCCCGGTTGCCTTGGTAACCCTCCTCCCCTCTCCGCCTCCCGATCTCCGGGCCTGGGCCTGAGCGGCCGATTGCGGCTGGCGAGCCCGGTTGCCGGGGTAAACCTCTCCGCTCCCCCTCCCCTCCTGAGCCCCGGTTGCCTTGGTAACCCTCCTTCCCTCTCCGCCTCCCGATCTCCGGGCCTGGGCTGAGCGGCTGATTGCGGCTGGCGAGGCCGGTTGCCGGGGTAACCCTCTCCGCTCCCCCTCCCCTCCCGAGCCCCGCCCCCCCCCAGAATGAACCGCCAGGAGCTTGCAGTGAGCCCAGCCAGCCTTTACCAAGATGGCTGGCCGCTGGTTCGGAATCAGGCCCAGCGGGGGGGGGGGGGGGGCGGTGGGGGGTGGGAGGAGCTTGCCACAAAATTTGGGAAAATAGATTAAAGGGTAAGACGATACATGATCAGTGGTGTACATTTAAGGAGTTATTTTACAACTTCCAAAAAATATATATTCCACTGAGAAGAAAAGGGTGTAAAAGAAAAGACAGCCATCCGTGGCTAAGTAAAGAAATTAAGGATAGTATTCGACTAAAAACAAGGGCATATAAGTTAGCCAAATCTAGTGGGAGGATAGAGGATTGGGAAAACTTTAAAAGACAGCAAAAAATAACAAAAAGATTGATTAAGAAAGGGAAGATAGATTATGAAAGTAAATTAGCAAAAAATATAAAAACAGATAGTAAGAGTTTTTATAGTTATATAAAAAGAAAAAGGGTGGCTAAAGTAAATGTTGGTCCCTTAGAGGATGAGACCGGGAAATTAATGGTGGGAAATATGGAGATGGCAAAAACACTGAATGAATATTTTACATCAGTCTTTACAGTAGAAGACACTAAGAATATCCCAACACTGGACAAACAGGGGGCTAAAGGGGGGGAGGAGCTAAACACGATCAAAATCACTAAGGAAGTGGTACTCGGTAAAATAATGGGACTCAATGCGGATAAATCACCTGGACCTGATGGCTTACATCCTAGGGTCTTGAGGGAAGTGGCGGTAGGGATTGTGGATGCATTGGTAATAATTTTCCAAAACTCCCTGGACTCGGCAAAGGTCCCGGCAGACTGGAAAACTGCTAATGTAACACCCTTATTTAAAAAGGGCAGTAGACAGAAGGCTGGAAACTATAGACCGGTTAGCCTAACATCTGTGGTAGGTAAAATTTTGGAGTCCATTATTAAGGAGACAGTAACAGGACATTTGGATAATCATAATTTAATAGGACAAAGTCAGCATGGTTTTATGAAGGGGAAGTCATGTTTGACAAATTTTCTGGAGTTCTTTGAGGAAGTAACGTATAGGGTGGATAAAGGGGAACCAGTGGACGTAGTGTATTTAGACTTCCAAAAGGCATTTGACAAGGTGCCACACAAAAGATTATTGCTTAAGATAAAAAATCACGGGATTGGGGGTAATATTCTGGCATGGATAGAGGATTGGCCATCTAACAGAAGGCAGAGAGTTGGGATAAATGGTTCATTCTCAGACTGGCAATCAGTAACTAGTGGTGTTCCGCAAGGGTCAGTGCTGGGTCCCCAACTCTTTACAATCTATATTAACGATTTGGAGGAGGGGACCGAGTGTAACATATCAAAGTTTGCAGATGATACTAAGATGGGAGGGAAAGTAGTGAGTGAGGAGGACATAAAAAACCTGCAAGGGGACATCGACAGGCTAAGTAAGTGGGCAGAGATTTGGCAGATGGAATACAATACTGGAAAGTGTGAGGTTATGCACTTTGGCAGGAAAAATCGTAGAGCAAGTTATTATCTTAATGGCAAGAAACTGGAAAGTATTGAAGTACAAAGGGATCTGGGGGTCCTGGTGCACGAAACTCAAAAGGTTAGTATGCAGGTGCAGCAAGTGATTAAGAAGGCCAATGGAATGTTGGCTTTCATTGCTAGGGGGATAGAATATAAAAATAGGGAGGTATTGCTTCAGTTGTACAAGGTATTGGTGAGACCGCACCTGGAATACTGCGTACGGTTTTGGTGTCCATACTTAAGAAAGGACATACTTGCTCTCGAGTCAGTACAAAGAAGGTTCACTCGGTTAATCCCGGGGATGAGGGGATGGACATATGAGGAGAGGTTGAGTAGATTGGGACTCTACTCATTGGAGTTCAGAAGAATGAGAGGCGATCTTATTGAAACATATAAGATTGTGAAGGGGTTGGATCGGGTGGATGCGGGGAAGATGTTCCCGATGATGGGTGAAACTAGAACTAGGGGGCATAGTCTTAGAATAAGGGGCTGCTCTTTCAAAACTGAGATGAGGAGGAACTACTTCACTCAGAGGGTGGTAGGTCCATGGAATATGCTGCCCCAAAAAGCTGTAGAAGTTACATAAATTTAAAACAGAAATAGAGTGTTTCCTAGAAGTAAAGGGAATTAAGGGTTACGGGGAGCGGGCAGGAATTTGGACATGAGTCTAGGTTCGGATCGGTCATGGCCCTGCGGGTAGCGGAGCGGGCCCAGGGGCCGTGTAGCCTGATCCTGCTCCTATTTCGTGTGTCTAATTCTGTTAGATTCAGGAGATGGTTCTGTGATAGTGGCTTGGCGGTTAGGATCAGATCAGCCATGATCTTATTGAATGGCGGAGCAGGCTCGAGGGGCCGATTGGCCTACTCCTGCTCCTATTTCTTATGTTCTTATGTTCTTAAAACAATTGCCTAGGGTCCAGCATGGCTGGCAACAGATGCCCAGGCTTCAAGGCCTACCTGGAAAAACGGGGAAAGGTAGGAAAATTAATGAGATTAGATAAAAGATTTAGAAAGTAATTAACTTTTTAAAAAAACAATTTGTGTTTTAAAAGCAACTTTTTTTTTTAAAGACGCAGAAAGCAGGAAAAAGAACTGAAAAGTTTGGAATCAAGATGGCGGCGACTCACCTCGGTTCAGAACGATAAGGCCCGCCCACACACGCACCGATTGGTCGACCGTCAGGTCACCAAAGCGTAGGATTGGTCAATCGTCCCGTCACTTGACTGTAGGAGGGCCCGCCCGCACGCGCCAGGAACCCGGCATGGGATTGGTCGACCTTGAGGTCACTCTATCGCTAATGAGCGGATAATGAGATGCTAATGAGCGGAATTTTGAACGTTTTTCGGATACCGCGGGCGCGACTTTTGTCCGGCCGAAACGTCAATACGCTTATGACCGTTTTGGAACGGTAAGCTTTCTTTTGACGTAACACACGCGTAGGTACGCTCTATAACTTTCGAGCGCATAGCCGGACAGACGCACACCGGAGGACACACAGATAGACAGACAGACAGATGTATCCGTTTATACTAGCTGAAGTGCCCGGCAGTGCCAAGGGTCTTTTGAGGGCATGTTGTTGTTGGAAGAGAGAGAGAGAGCGACTGGGGGGAAGAGAGAGAGCGACTGGGGGGAAGAGAGAGAGCGACTGGGGGGAAGAGAGAAAGCGACTGGGGGGAAGAGAGCGCGCGACTGGGGGGAAGAGAGAGAGCGACTGGGGGGGAAGAGAGAGAGCAACTGGGGGGGGAGAGAGTGACTGGGGGGGAAGAGAGAGAGCGACTGGGGGGGAAGAGAGAGAGCGACTGGGGGGGAAGAGAGAGAGCAACTGGGGGGGAAGAGAGAGAGCGAGAAAGAGGGGGAGGGAAGGAGGAGGGGGGAGGGGAGGAGGAGGGGGAGGGAGAGGGGGGTGGGAGGAGGGGGGGAGGGAGATGGGGAGGGGAGAGGGGAGGGAGAGTGGGGGGTGGAGGGGGAAGGGAGGCCTGAGACGGCCGATTGCGGCTGGCCGGGCCCGGTTGCCTTGGTAACCCTCCTCCCCTCTCCGCCTCCCGATCTCCGGGCCTGAGCGGCTGGCGAGCCCGGTTGCCAGGGTAACCCTCTCCGCTCCCCCTCCCCTCCTAAGCCCCGGTTGCCTTGGTACCCCTCCTTCCCTCTCCGCCTCCCGATCTCCGGGCCTGGGCCTGAGCGGCCGATTGCGCTCTATAACTTTCGAGCGCATAGCCGGACAGACGCACACCGGAGGACAGACAGACAGACAGATGTATCCGTTTATATATATAGAGATAGATATAATAAAACACACATCCATATATATATATATATACAGACAGATAGACATATTATTTTATTATATATATATAAAACACACCCACATGCATATACATTCACCTGTTATAGATAAAAAAAAATCATGTCTGCATGCATTTCTTGTTAATTCTCGGTCCAGATTTATAATGGAAACAGCCTATGTAAACGTGTCACGCTGCAGCGCCACCACTGGTGGGAGGGTGTAATTACAGCGTGATGCAGTTACATAGATATTCTCACTATAAATGTGAATATAGAAATTTTCATAGAATTTACAGCACAGAAACATTCCATTCGGCCCAACTGGTGTTTATGCTCCACACGAGCCTCCTCCCACCCTTCTTCATCTCACCCCATCAACATATCCTTCTATTCCTTTCTCCCTCATATGTTCAACTAGCTTCCCCTTAAATGCATCTCTGCTATTCGCCTCAACCACTCCCTGTGGTAGCGAGTTCCACATTCTCACCACTCTCTGGGTAAAGAAGCTTCCCTGAATTCCTTATTATACAAATATAAAAATAAGGCCAGCATGTATAACTTTAAAATTGGGACTGAATTATTGAAGTGTGGGCTAGTCCAATTATCCCTGCCCGCTAAAACTCGCTTCATCTGAAGACTACACCGTCTGGGCAATCCTAGTGTAGCTTCAGGTCCCATCTTATCTCCAAACAGGAGCAGCCATTCCCCTGATGGCTGTCAATGGTTACGGTCTAGGTTCCATTCTTGGCCTCTGCTCAGTTCACTGGTCTCTGGACACTACGGCTGGTCTTAATATCCTCGGGTTAGGGAGGGCCACATCAGCCAGGATTCCTGCTCTGGGGTGCTATCCGAGATTCCTGCGCTGGACCGAGTTCCAAGATTCCTGCTCTGGATTGTTATCCAGGATTACTGATCAGGCTGACACTTCAGTACAGTACTGAGGGAGCGCCGCACTGTCGGAGGGGCAGTACTGAGGGAGCACTGCACTGTCGGAGGGGCAGTACTGAGGGAGCGCCGCACTGTCGGAGGGGCAGTACTGAGGGAGCGCCGCACTGTCGGAGGGGCGGTACTGAGGGAGCGCTGCACTGTCGGAGGGGCAGTACTGAGGGAGTGCTGCACTGTCGGAGGGGCAGTGCTGAGGGAGTGCTGCACTGTCGGAGGGGCAGTACTGAGGGAGTGATGCACTGTCGAAGGGGCAGTACTGAGGGAGCGCTGCACTGTCGGAGGGGCAGTACTGAGGGAGCACTGCACTGTCGGAGGGGCAGTACTGAGGGAGTGCTGCACTGTCGGAGGGGCAGTACTGAGGGAGCGCCGCACTGTCGGAGGGACAGTACTGAGGGAGCGCTGCACTGTCGGAGGGGCAGTACTGAGGGAGTGATGCACTGTCGAAAGGGCAGTCTTTTGGATGAAACTTTAAACCGCTGCCCCATGTGCTCTCCCCAGTATCCTGGGCCAATATTCATCCCTCAATCAACATCACTAAAACAGATTATCTGGCCATTATCACATTGCTGTTTGTGGGAGCTTGCTGTGCACAAATTGGTTGCCGTGTTTCCTACATTATAACAGCGACTACACTTCAAAAAGTACTTCACTGGCGGTGAAGCGCTTTGGGATATCCTGAGGTCAGGAAAGGGGCTATAGAGCATTCTTTTCTTTTATCCGGGGCATTCCCTTCAAACCTTCAGGCTTTTTGAATGATTTCATGGAATCTTACAGCACAGGAGGCCTTTCGGCCCATCGTGCCTGTGCTGGCTCTTTGGTCGAGCTCTCCAATTAGTCCCACTCCCCCTGTTCTTTCCCCACAGCCCTGTAAATTTTTCCCCTTCAAGTATTTATCCAATTGCTTTTTGAAAGTTTCAACTGAATCTGCTTCATTTCAGGCAGCGCATTCCAGATCACAACTCGCTGCGTAACAAACATTCTCCTCCTCTCCCCTCTGGTTCTTTTGCCGATGATCTTCAATCTGTGTCCTCTGGTTACCGACCCTCCTGCCACTGGAAACAGTTTCTCCTTATTCACTCCATCAAAACCCTTCATAATTTTGAACACCTCTATTAAATCTCCTCTTAACCGTCTCTGCTCTAAGGAGAACAATCCCAGCTTCTCCAGTCTCTCCTCATCACTGAAGTCCCTCATTCCTGAAATTAATAGGAGTTCATCTTACAGCTCTTTTCTTTTAAGCTCTCTGCCTTTACGGCCTGGAAAGAACATCAACAAGAGCGAGTGCGGAGCCTACCCTGAGCCGGTACACCGGGAAGGATTCCCAGTCCAGACTGTTCCTCTCACAGTTAGCTACTGACGCACACAAATTGGCCCGTTCACCATTCGCCTTGCCATGTGTGTATGTAAATCCAACAAGCGCATCTCACTAGAAAATAACTGGATAGAGCACAGCCACAACACACAGAGCTGATTAAGAAAGTGATGTTTTAACTTCACACGCCAACCATTATACAATCCTTTCCCCCTCCCTGCCCTACCTCGCTATCAGTACCGCAGACCAGAGTGGAGCAGCTGCCATAACAATGCTAAATTAACAGGAAAAGCACAAAGTCACCCAGCACCAAACTGGCCACAACAATGTCAAGCATCCCAACAACTTCCGACCTTCCCAGTGCAGGAAGAGTGAAATTACAGCTGCAGTGCCACTAATTACCAGGCAGTGGCGCACTCACCTGTCGTGTGCTGGAGTTGCCTTTAGTCAGTGAGGACATCGCACCCCAACATCAGAACATATCCAGTGAACATCAGGCAGCTCGTAAAGAAAGAACTTGCATTTCTGCAGCACCTTTCACAACCTCTGGATATCCCAAAGCGCTTCACAGCCTATGAAGCACGTTTGAAATGTAGTCACTGTCGTAATGTAGGGAAATTATAATCAAAATCGGACACGAATCGGCTCCGATTCAGTGCTTTACAATTAAGTTATGGTACCACACTTCCCCAGTAGGGGGCGCACTTGCGCAGCCCACAGGTCAGAGAATTGGGCCCATTGTGGTGTAGCCTCCAGAATCAATCTTCTCATACTATAGGTTTAAGGAGATTAATGGATTAACCTTAGTAGAGATACAGTCAGTGACACAGGGCACTGGGGGAGGGGTTACTGAGTGACAGTGTGAGAGAGCTGGATTAACATCAGTAGAGATACAGTCAGTAACACAGGGCGCTGGGGGAGAGGGGTTACTGAGTGACAGTGTGAGGGAGCTGGATTAACATCAGTAGAGATACAGTCAGTAACACAGGGCGCTGGGGGAGAGGGGTTACTGAGTGACAGTGTGAGGGAGCTGGATTAAAATCAGTAGAGATACAGTCAGTAACACAGGGCGCTGGGGGAGAGGGGTTACTGAGTGACAGTGTGAGGGAGCTGGATTAACATCAGTAGAGATACAGTCAGTGACACAGGGCGCTGGGGGAGAGGGGTTACTGAGTGACAGTGTGAGGGAGCTGGATTAATATCAGTAGAGATACAGTCAGTAACACAGGGCGCTGGGGAAGAGGGGTTACTGAGTGACAGTGTGAGGGAGCTGGATTAACAGCAGTAGAGATAGTCAGGGACACAGGGCGCTGTGGGGAGAGGGGTTAGAGTGACAGTGTGAGGGAGCTGAATTAACATCAGTGGAGATACAGTCAGTAACACAGGGCACTGGGGGAGAGGGGTTACTGAGTGACAGTGTGAGGGAGCTGGATTAACAGCAGTAGAGATACAGTCAGGGACACAGAGCGCTGTGGGGAGAGGGGTTACTGAGTGACAGTGTGAGGGAGCTGGATTAACATCAGTAGAGATACAGTCAGTGACACAGGGCGCTGGGGGAGAGGGGTTACTGAGTGACAATGTGGGGGAGCTGGATTAACATCAGTAGAGATACAGTCAGTAACACGGGGCACTGGGGAGAGGGGTTACTGAAAGACAGTGTGAGGGAGCTGGATTAACTTCAGTCGAGATACAGTCAGTGACACAGGGTGCTGGGGGGTGAGGGGTTACTGAGTGACAGTGTGAGGGAGCTGGATTAACATCAGCAGAGATACAGTCAGTAACAGGGCACTGGGGAGAGGGGTTACTGAGTGAGTGTGAGGGAGCTGGATTAACATCAGGAGAGATAGTCAGTAACACAGGGCACTGGGGAGAGGGGTTACTGAGCGACAGTGTGAGGGAGCTGGATTAACATCAGTGGAGATACAGTCAGTAACATGGGGCACTGGGGAAAGGGGTAACTGAGTGACAGTGTGAGGGAGCTGGATTAACATCAGTAGAGATACAGTCAGTGACACAGGGCACTGGGGGAGCGGGGTTACTGAGTGACAGTGTGAGGGAGCTGGATTAACATCAGTAGAGATACAGTCAGTGACACAGGGCGCTGGGGGAGAGAGGTTACTGAGTGACAGTGTGAGGGAGCTGGATTAACATCAGTAGAGATACAGTCAGTAACACAGGGCGCTGGGGGAGAGGGGTTACTGAGTGACAGTGTGAGGGAGCTGGATTAACATCAGTAGAGATACAGTCAGTGACACAGGGCGCTGGGGGAGAGGGGTTACTGAGTGACAGTGTGAGGCAGCTGGATTAACATCAGTAGAGATACAGTCAGTGACACAGGGCACTGGGGGAGCGGGGTTACTGAGTGACAGTGTGAGGGAGCTGGATTAACATCAGTAGAGATACAGTCAGTGACACAGGGCGCTGGGGGAGAGAGGTTACTGAGTGACAGTGTGAGGGAGCTGGATTAACATCAGTAGAGATACAGTCAGTAACACAGGGCGCTGGGGGAGAGGGGTTACTGAGTGACAGTGTGAGGGAGCTGGATTAACATCAGTAGAGATACAGTCAGTGACACGGGGTGCTGGGGGAGAGGGGTTACTGAGTGACAGTGTGAGGCAGCTGGATTAACATCAGTAGAGATACAGTCAGTGACACGGGGTGCTGGGGGAAAGGGGTTACTGAGTGACAGTGTGAGGGAGCTGGATTAACATCAGTAGAGATACAGTCAGTGACACGGGGTGCTGGGGGAGAGAGGTTACTGAGTGACAGTGTGAGGGAGCTGGATTAACATCAGTAGAGATACAGTCAGTGACACGGGGTGCTGGGGGAAAGGGGTTACTGAGTGACAGTGTGAGGGAGCTGGATTAACATCAGTAGAGATACAGTCAGTAACACAGGGCGCTGGGGGAGAGGGGTTACTGAGTGACAGTGTGAGGGAGCTGGATTAACATCAGTAGAGATACAGTCAGTAACACAGGGCACTGGGGAGAAGGGTTACTGAGTGACAGTGTGAGGGAGCTGGATTAACATCAGTAGAGATAGTCAGGGACACAGAGCGCTGTGGGGAGAGGGGTTACTGAGTGACAGTGTGAGGGAGCTGGATTAACATCAGTAGAGATACAGTCAGTAACACAGGGTGCTGGGGGAGAGGGGTTACTGAGTGACAGTGTGAGGGAGCTGGATTAACATCAGTAGAGATACAGTCAGTAACACAGGGCGCTGGGGGAGAAGGGTTACTGAGTGACAGTGTGAGGGAGCTGGATTAACATCAGTAGAGATACAGTCAGTAACACAGGGCGCTGGGGGAGGGGTTACTGAGTGACAGTGTGAGGGAGCTGGATTAACCTCCGTAGAGATACAGTCAGTGACACGGGTTACTGAGTGACAGTGTGAGGGAGCTGGATTAACATCAGTAGAGATACAGTCAGTGACACAGGGCGCTGGGGGAAAGGGGTTACTGAGTGACAGTGTGGGGGAGCTGGATTAACATCAGTAGAGATACAGTCAGTGACACGGGGCACTGGGGAGAGGGGTTGCTGAGTGACAGTGTGAGGGAGCTGGATTAACATCAGTAGAGATACAGTCAGTAACACAGGGCGCTGGGGGAGAGGGGTTACTGAGTGACAGTGTGAGGGAGCTGGATTAACCTCCGTAGAGATACAGTCAGTGACACGGGGTGCTGGGGGAAAGGGGTTACTGAGTGACAGTGTGAGGGAGCTGGATTAACATCAGTAGAGATACAGTCAGTGACACGGGGTGCTGGGGGAAAGGGGTTACTGAGTGACAGTGTGAGGGAGCTGGATTAACATCAGTAGAGATACAGTCAGTAACACAGGGCGCTGGGGGAGAGGGGTTACTGAGTGACAGTGTGAGGGAGCTGGATTAACATCAGTAGAGATACAGTCAGTAACACAGGGCACTGGGGAGAAGGGTTACTGAGTGACAGTGTGAGGGAGCTGGATTAACATCAGTAGAGATAGTCAGGGACACAGAGCGCTGTGGGGAGAGGGGTTACTGAGTGACAGTGTGAGGGAGCTGGATTAACATCAGTAGAGATACAGTCAGTAACACAGGGTGCTGGGGGAGAGGGGTTACTGAGTGACAGTGTGAGGGAGCTGGATTAACATCAGTAGAGATACAGTCAGTAACACAGGGCGCTGGGGGAGAAGGGTTACTGAGTGACAGTGTGAGGGAGCTGGATTAACATCAGTAGAGATACAGTCAGTAACACAGGGCGCTGGGGGAGGGGTTACTGAGTGACAGTGTGAGGGAGCTGGATTAACCTCCGTAGAGATACAGTCAGTGACACGGGTTACTGAGTGACAGTGTGAGGGAGCTGGATTAACATCAGTAGAGATACAGTCAGTGACACAGGGCGCTGGGGGAAAGGGGTTACTGAGTGACAGTGTGGGGGAGCTGGATTAACATCAGTAGAGATACAGTCAGTGACACGGGGCACTGGGGAGAGGGGTTGCTGAGTGACAGTGTGAGGGAGCTGGATTAACATCAGTAGAGATACAGTCAGTAACACAGGGCGCTGGGGGAGAGGGGTTACTGAGTGACAGTGTGAGGGAGCTGGATTAACCTCCGTAGAGATACAGTCAGTGACACGGGGTGCTGGGGGAAAGGGGTTACTGAGTGACAGTGTGAGGGAGCTGGATTAACATCAGTAGAGATACAGTCAGTGACACAGGGCGCTGGGGGAGAGGGGTTACTGAGTGACAGTGTGAGGGAGCTGGATTAACATCAGTAGAGATACAGTCAGTGACACAGGGCACTGGGGGAGAGGGGTTACTGAGTGACAGTGTGAGGGAGCTGGATTAACATCAGTAGAGATACAGTCAGTAACACAGGGCGCTGGAGGCGAGGGGTTACTGAGTGACAGTGTGAGGGAGCTGGATTAACATCAGTAGAGATACAGTCAGTGACACAGGGCGCTGGAGGCGAGGGGTTACTGAGTGACAGTGTGAGGGAGCTGGATTAACATCAGTAGAGATACAGTCAGTGACACAGGGCGCTGGGGGAGAGGGGTTACTGAGTGACAGTGTGAGGGAGCTGGATTAACATCAGTAGAGATACAGTCAGTAACAGAGGGCGCTGGGGGAGAGGGGTTACTGAGTGACAGTGTGAGGGAGCTGGATTAACATCAGTAGAGATACAGTCAGTAACACGGGGTGCTGGGGGAGCGGGGTTACTGAGTGACAGTGTGAGGGAGCTGGATTAACATCAGTAGAGATACAGTCAGTGACACAGGGTGCTGGGGGAAAGGGGTTACTGAGTGACTGTGTGAGGGAGCTGGATTAACATCAGTAGAGATACAGTCAGTAACACAGGGCGCTGGGGGAGAGGGGTTACTGAGTGACAGTGTGAGGGAGCTGGATTAACATCAGTAGAGATACAGTCAGTGACACGGGGTGCTGGGGAGAGGGGTTACTGAGTGACAGTGTGAGGGAGCTGGATTAACATCAGTAGAGATACAGTCAGTAACACAGGGCGCTGGGGGAGAAGGGTTACTGAGTGACAGTGTGAGGGAGCTGGATTAACATCAGTAGAGATACAGTCAGTGACACAGGGTGCTGGGGGAGAGGGGTTACTGAGTGACAGTGTGAGGGAGCTGGATTAACATCAGTAGAGATACAGTCAGTGACACGGGGTGCTGGGGGAGAGGGGTTACTGAGTGACAGTGTGAGGGAGCTGGATTAACATCAGTAGAGATACAGTCAGTAACACAGGGTGCTGGGGGAGAGGGGTTACTGAGTGACAGTGTGAGGGAGCTGGATTATCAGTCGAGTTTTTAAAGAGTTGAGCTGGCATACTATTCGACCATGAATGAGCCCCTGGGTGAATATCCCGCTGACACTAAACGCACGCTTGCGAGGCTCCTGGGACGAGCCTGGTGAGTGGGTAGGAATATTGTGCCCACAATGTTGGAGCCTTTTCTCTGTTGCTACACACAACCCCAGCAACAAAAAAGGACTCCTCTGAACTGTGACCACTTGGGGTGCTGCAACGTTGAACTGTCTCCCAGTGAGAGGGGTGAAAAACAGCAAACAAATCTCGCAATGTGTCAGGACTGTCGCATTTTTTCATTCTTTCCCTGTTTTCATACAAACAAAATCCAGGAAAATAAATAATGCCTGTGGGACCAGCAATTTTGTGCCATGTTTCTTAGATTGACGTGTTCCAGTTATCAGACATTTTAATTTGAGTTGGCACATGGTTCGGATCCTGTGTGAATCGCTACCGCCACCTGGTGCAGTTTTGGGGAGCAGCAGGGGCTGAGAGTCACCCAGTCCTGACAATCCTTTACAAAGATTAGTCACATTTCCCTTTAAACCTCCCCCACTGTCCCCAGTATCACCCCCTCCTCCCCATTCCAGCCCCCAGCGCTACACCTGCAGAGGCTGAGAACCAGCGCCCGATGCTGGGCTCTCTCCCTCCGTGGCCTTTCCTCTTTAACAATGTCTGTGAAAAATCTGCGACATTCCCGAGTTGTGAGTCTTGGCCTGTGGCCCAGTTCTATAACTACACTCACTTCCTCGCCAGGAATGAAACTAAAATCAGTGGCGTTACAACACTGCTCCTGGCAGGAGACCTCCTCACAGCAACAGCCAGGGCACAATGGTACAGGGTGGCAGTGGGCAGGGGCAGTGGATCCGGCTCAAGTCAGGATAACCGGGGAAACCTCGACCTCTTTCCACCTCTGCTTTAGTAGCAGCAGGAACCTAATGGTGGAAACTCAACGCCATTGTCATCTCAGCCGGGGCTCAGGGTCGCACTCTTGCCACCAGGACAGAAGGTCGTGAGTTCAAGTCCCACTCCAGAAACTGGAGCACAAAATTCAGGCTATCTCCAGTACAGTACTGAGGGAGCGCCGCACTGTCGGAGGGGCAGTACTGAGGGAGCGCCGCACTGTCGGAGGGGCAGTACTGAGGGAGCGCCGCACTGTCGGAGGGGCAGTACTGAGGGAGCGCCGCACTGTCGGAGGGGCAGTACTGAGGGAGCGCCGCACTGTCGGAGGGGCAGTACTGAGGGAGCGCCGCACTGTCGGAGGGGCAGTACTGAGGGAGCGCCGCACTGTCGGAGGGGCAGTACTGAGGGAGCGCCGCACTGTCGGAGGGGCAGTACTGAGGGAGCGCCGCACTGTCGGAGGGGCAGTACTGAGGGAGCGCCGCACTGTCGGAGGGGCAGTACTGAGGGAGCGCCGCACTGTCGGAGGGGCAGTACTGAGGGAGCGCCGCACTGTCGGAGGGGCAGTACTGAGGGAGCGCCGCACTGTCGGAGGGGCAGTACTGAGGGAGTGCTGCACTGTCGGAGGGGCAGTACTGAGGGAGTGCTGCACTGTCGGAGGAGCAGTACTGAGGGAGCGCCGCACTGTCGGAGGGGGCAGCACTGAGGGAGTAAAGCTCCCTCTACACTGTCCCATCAAACACTCCCAGGGCAGGTACAGCACGGGTTAGATACAGAGTAAAGCTCCCTCTACACTGTCCCATCAAACACTCCCAGGGCAGGTACAGCACAGGTTAGATACAGAGTAACGCTCCCTCTACACTGTCCCAACAAATGCCCGAATCCAGGTGAGGACCTGTATCGGCACATTTTGATTTGTAAGAGCAGTTTTGTGCTGTGCGTCAATGGATTTACAGCCCAAATGAATTGTACACGGGACCTGTACAGTTAGCGGGGGGTCACATCATCCATCAATCTGCGTGCCAGAGGTCACAGGGCAGTGTGTAACCCCTTGCATCACCCAGTCCCTCGATCATTATGCTTTTTAAAAAGGAGTATATAACATTGGCAAGGCCGTGTCTGGAAGCCACCGAGACTGCAGTGTGGGCGTTAATGAAGCCCGCTGTGCACTTGCAGTGAGAAACGCAGAGTTCTGTGGGAGTGTGGTATTTAAAAATTCCTTCGCACATAGAATATACCGAAACAGGCCATTCGGCCCCACTGGTCCGTGCCGGTGTTTCTGCTCCCCACGAGCCTCCTCCCACCCCTCTTCATCTCACCCTATCAGCAGATCCTTCTATTCCCTTCTCCCTCATGTGTTTATCTAGTTTTCCCTATATGTGGAAGTAACGATCGTTGGGAGTGAGGAACTGCAGTGTAATTTACTGCAGATTCACATCAAATCATAAAAAACCAGAAGCAACGCTCTAACCTTTTATGGATGGCAACCGAATGCCAATTTCAAATTATAACCTAACACGCCTGCTCTACTTTAATATATACTGTATCCTCAATCCTTTTAAGCAATGCTAATGACATTTAAACATATCACTAAAGCGACATTGAACGAAGAGTACAAGATGCACACTGTGCAGCAGGACTGGTTATTCAGTCAGCTGCTGACTGGAGGCCTTGAGAAACAGCCAGCCCCTAATGAAGCCTGTTCTATTAATGCATGCTGCCCACTCCCAAATACACAGCTGCTGCTCAGAGAATGGCAAGTTAAAATCGCCCTTCAGCACCAGATGAGCTAGCAGCACTGCGCAATTACACGGCGTACTAGCAGGGTACTGTGAAACCCAACCTGTATATCAAGGAGCCATCGCAATGCGTTACCTCAAATATGCTGTGGGATTGTCAGCTGAACTGCTTCCTGCTACGCCAGCAACTCACAGAAAGACACGGTGATACAATAAACACCAATGGTTCATTTATTCAACAACTTGCATTTATATAGCGCCTTTAACATAGTAAAACGTCCCAAGGCGCTTCACAGGAGCGTAAATCAGACAAACTTTGACACTGAGCCACATGAGGAGATATTAGGACAGGCGACCAAAAGCTTGGTCAAAGAGGGAGGTTTTAGATAGTGTCTTAAAAGGAGAGAGGCGGAGAGGTTTGGGGGGGGGTGGTAATTCTAGAGCTTAGGACCTCGGCAGCTGAAGGCATGGCCACCAATGGCAGAGTGGTGAAAATCAGAGATACGCAAGAGGCCGGAATTGGAGGAGCGCAGAAATCTCAGAGGGTTGTAGGGCTGGAGGAGATTACAGAGACAGGGAGGGGGGCGGGCCCGTGGAGGGGTTTGAACACAAGGCTGAGAATTTTAAAAATCGAGGCATTGGCAGACCAGGAACCAATGTAGATCAGCGAGCACAGGGGGGGTGATGGATGGATGAATGGGACTCGGTGCAAGTTTGGACAGACAGCAGAGTTTCACACATTTTAGAATATTGTGTATTTTCTACATTCACCTCTTTTTAAGAGCAATGCGCCACTCGCGGCTAATGAAGAATTCCACTGCTATCTGCCCTCCCAGATATTTGCCAGCGGCCATTTTACAAATAGCCACTTAAGTGCTAGACTCTCCCCTCAAACCCTGTCTCCATCTTGGGTGGTCGGGGGGGCGGTGGTATGGAGGGGGTGGGGGGGAGGGAGGGCACACACGTGGCTTCTGCATAGTGCACAAGGGTTCCCAACTCTGGTCGGACAGATCCCTGGAGGTTACATCACATGACCTCCAACCCCCCTACCCAAACAGCACTTTATCCCACATCTCCCACTAGTTTTTAAAATTAGTTGTTTCCAAGAAAATTTGAAACACAGTAATTTTTATATATATATTATAAATAAAAGGCCCTAGGATTTTTCTCCCTGGATTTTGCCCTCAGCTGTGCCCGGGCGATTCATCCTTAATTCCTGGAGACTCCAGGCCAATCCTGGAGAGTTGGCGACCCTGATAGTGTCGAGAGTAAATGAAGACAACACACGGGGGACAGGGAAGGAGGAATCACCAGCTGAGGGACACCGCTAGAGGCACCCTGCAGTAAGTTGTCAGATTTACACAACGCTAAATTGGCCATTTAACAAAAAAAAACAAAAAAGGAAATCTTGCCGCATGAAAGTGAGCTGAAGACAGGAGTTGGGAGTTTGATTCGAGTGACTGAGCACAGTGTTTACCTGCCAATCATTGGCCCAAGAGATGTGGGCGTTGCTGGCGAGGCCGGCATTTATTGCCCATCCCTAGTTGCCCTTGAGAAGGTGGTGGTGAGCCGCCTTGAACCGCTGCAGTCCGTGTGGTGAAGGTGCTCCCACAGCGCTGTTAGGGTGGGAGTTCCAGGGTTTTGACCCAGCGACGATGGCGGATCAGCCGATATACTTCCAAGTCAGGATGGTATGTGACTTGGAGGTGGTGGTGTTCCCATGCGCCTGCTGCCCTTGTCCTTCTAGGTGGTGGAGGTCAGAGACGACCCCGGGTCACATTCTCGGGATGTGGGCGCTGCTGGCAAGGCCGGCATTTTTGCTCAGCCCTAGTTGCCCGTTGAGAAGGTGGTGGTGAGACAACAGAGTGGCTTGCTAGGCCATTTTCAGAGGGCATTTAAAGTGTTGGTGTGGGGACTGGAGTCACGTGTAGGCCCAGACCGGGTAAAGACGGTGGGTTTCCTTCCCTAAGGAACATCAGTGAACCAGTTGGGTTCTTACGACAATCCGACAGCCTCAGGGTCACTTTGCACCGAGAACAGCTTCTTATTTCCAGATTTATTTAGAATACTGAATTCAAATTCACAAACGTCTGTGGTGGGATTTGAACCCATGTTCCCAGGAGTGAGTAAATAAAGAGAAACTGTTTCCAGTGGCAGGTGGGTCGGCAACTAGAGGACTAGAGATTTAAGGTGATTGGCAAAAGAACCAGGAGCGACATGGAAGTATTTTTTTTTTTTTTTTTATAAACACAGCGAGTTGTTGCGATCTGGAACGCGCTGCCTGAAAGGGCGGTGGAAGCAGATTCAACAGTAACTTTCAAAAGGGAATTGGAGAAATACTTGAAAAGGAGAAAAATTTGCAGGGCTTTGGGGAAAGAGCGGGGGGAGTGGGATTAAATTGAAAGCTCTTTCAGAGCCAGCACAGGAACGATGGGCCGAATGGCCTCCTCCTGTGCTGTATCATTCTGCGATTCTATGATTAGTCCAAGCCTCGGATGATTGGTCCAGCAACATCACACAAGGGTGCAAGGTTGAGGATAGTAGCACGGACACGATGACATTCACATCCACCGACATTGTGGAAATAAAACTCTCAGACAAATGCCTGTGTACCAAATGATTTAAATATTCGATGGGTTGCTGTGCGAGGCTCAATTAAGAACAAATTCTAAGTGACTTCCACAATCGATGGAACGGGACTGGCTTCTCTTCCCTTCGGCCTTTGAATCAAGGCGCCCTCACAGTCAGTCCTCCAGTCATTGCCGCTGGCTCACCCACCTCCTTCGAGCTCTCGTCCGAGCCCGGCTTGCCAGGGTAAGTACGTTCGCCAAATATGGTGCTGCCAACCCTCACGCTGGTCGCCCCCACTTCGATCTGCCAGGAAAAGAAACGTTATGCACATCCACCGCCCGACAGGCGGAGGCTCAGCTCGTCAAAGACCGGGCCCAACCCCCGGTCCCCGATTTAAATTTGTTCAACCTCCTCCCCCCCTCCCTCCCAAAGTACCAGGCACACAAACTGTGGTCAAAGTGGAGGCAAGAAGTAAAGGGCTACGCCGCTTCCTCCGCCCTAGTTTGCTCCTTTTTAGTGGAGGGGGGAGACAGAGAATCCTTTGCCAACTGCCCTTAGGGCTGGATTTTCATTGAGTCAGGTTGGAGGCGGGACTACAACTTTCGGGGTTGTAGTCCCGCCTCCATCGAGTTCGAGCCAACCCACGCAATTTTCACTTGATTGACAATATATATTAATGATCTGGACGAGGGAACTAGATGTAATATCTCCAAGTTTGCAGACGACACAAAGCTGGGTGGGCGTGTGTGCTGTGAGGAGGATGCCGAGAAACTCCAGGATGATTTGGACAGGTTGGGTGATTGGGCAGAAGCATGGTAGATGCAGTATAATGTGGATAAATGCGAGGTTAGCCACTTTGGTGGCAAAAACAGGAAGGCAGATTATTATCTGAACGGCAATAGATTGGGAGAAGGGGAAGTGCAACGAGACCTGGGTGTCCTTGTGCACCAGTCGCTGAAGGTAAGCATGCAGGTGCAGCAGGCGGTTAAGAAGGCAAATGGTATGTTGGCCTTCGTAGCAAGAGGATTCGGGTACAGGAACAAGGATGTCTTGCTGCAGTTGTACAGGGCCTTGGTGAGACCACACCTTGAGTATTGTGTGCAGTTTTGGTCGCCTTACCTGAGGAAGGATGTTCTTGCCATGGAGGGAGTGCAGCGAAGATTCACCAGACTGATACCTGGGATGGCAGGAATGACGTATGAGGAGAGATTGGGTCGATTGGGCTTATACTCGCTGGAGTTTAGAAGAATGAGAGGGGATCTCATTGAAAATTATAAAATTCTAACAGGACTAGACAGACTAGATGCAGGAAGGATGTTCCCGATGGCGGGGGAGTCCAGAACCAGGGGTCACAGTCTAAGGATAAGGGGTAAGCCATTTAGGACAGAGATGAGGAGGAATTTCTTCACCCAGAGAGTGGTGAACCTGTGGAATTCACTACCACAGAAGGCAGTAGAGGCCAATTCATTACATATATTCAAGAAAGAGTTGGATATATTTCTTAAGGCTAAAGGGATCTAGGGATATGGGGAGAAGGCAGGGACAGGGTACTGAATTTGGATGATCAGCCATGATCTCATTGAATGGCGGAGCAGGCTCGAGGGGCCGAATGGCCTACTCCTGCTCCTATCTTCTATGTTTGACCTTGTTGAGCCTGCCCAGCGGCATGGTTTGGAGCCGTCGGGAATCCCACACTTCAACATTAAAAATAGGGATTAGGCTAAAAACTGAATGGGCACTAATCCCCTTCCCGCCTCGGGGAGGCGGGTCCCAGTGCGGGACGGGCCCCCGCCTCCTTTGAGACTGGCATGGGGGCAGGTTGGGTGCGGGATGGGTTCGTGCCCCCCGATTTCGGGATTTTAACCCCCCACACGCCTCCAATCCCGCCTCCACATCCCAATGAAAAGCCTGCCCTATATCTTTAAAAAGAAAAGCCGACACATCAACTCAGTTAAAATCTTAGAATGACTCGGCACAGAAACAGGCCATTCGGCCCATTGTGCTTGTGCTGGTTCTTTGAGAGCTCTCTCCAATTAGTCCCACTCCCCCTGATCTTGCCCCATAACCTTGCAATTTTTTTGATTTTCAGGTATTTATCCAATTCTGAAAGTTACTCTTGAATCTGCTTCCACCGCCCTTTCGGGCAGCGCATTCCAGATCACAACTCGCTGCGTAAAAAAAAAAATTCTCTTCTTCCCTCTGGAGAAATAGTTTGCAATTTTGAAATGGAAACTGCTTGAGGATTAACCGAGTGGAATTTGGGAGGAGTGAGTGGAGAAATCAAGGGTGTGAAAGCACAGCGCGAGGCAGACGGGGATTATGGAGCCACAATTCAACACAGGCATCAAGCTCAGCCTGGCAACATGGAGAGTGAGCGGGTGTGTCAAACGCCAGAGAGCAGCACAGCACCAGTGTGACATCGTGACTCCTCACAAATCAAACCCCCCGATGTAGCAGGGTTCCCGGTGAATATTGTCAGCAGCGGTTCAGTGGGATGATCTCTCACCGCAGGGTCAGAAGGTCGTGGGTTCCAGCCCCGCTCCAGAGACATGAGCACAAAATCAAGGCCGACACTCCCAGTGTCATTGAGGGAGCGCCGCACTGCCGGAGGGGCAGTACCGAGGGAGCGCCGCACTGCCGGAGGGGCAGTACCGAGGGAGCGCCGCACTGCCGGAGGGGCAGTACCGAGGGAGCGCCGCACTGCCGGAGGGGCAGTACCGAGGGAGCGCCGCACTGCCGGAGGGGCAGTACCGAGGGAGCGCCGCACTGCCGGAGGGGCAGTACCGAGGGAGCGCCGCACTGCCGGAGGGTCAGTACTGAGGGAGCCCCGTCTTTCAGATGAGATGTTAAAAGCGAGGCCCTGTCTGCCCCCCTCAGGTGAACGTAAAAGATCCCATGGAAATTATTCAAAGAGCAGGGAGCGTTCTCTCTGCTGTCCTGGCCAATATTCACCCCTAGACTAACATCACCAAAACCAGCCTGACAAAACATTTATCTTGTTGCGGTTTGTGGGCTCCTGCTGTGTGAAAATTGGCTGCCACATTCCCTACTGCAGTTCAAAAGTAATTAATTGGCTGGAAAGCGTTTTGGGACGTCCCGAGGACCTGAAAGGAAGTATAAAAATTGCAATTTGGCTTGTTCTTTTAATAGAAGTGTCGGGGGGGGGGGGGGGGGTGGAGTGGGGAGAAGAGGAAGGAAACACAAAGTGCTGGGAGGGGTAAGAATAACCAGGCCGCTCCGGCACACATGCTGCTAACAGGGGACACCTCCCCCCACCCAGCAGGGAGTGCTGAATGGCATGTGGAGAGGGTGCAAGGGAAGATAAGAGAACCACTAAAAACGACTTCACAGCAGCTTTAAATCGACCCCTCCGCTACATCCTGGGCTCTCCGCCAAGACAGCCTGTGTCGCTGCGGGACGCTGGGTGAATTAAGACAAAAGGAGTGCCTGCCACTCACAGATCAGTTGTCCCGACACTGTGTGTGTCTGGAACAAATTAAAAGCAAAACCAAAAATATTTATTTGCACAAGGAAACGGGAGATTAGAAAGCCACAGCAAGGAAGTGCAGGACAATTAGAGACTTACAGCGTGCTCGTAGTCTGTAGACATCCCCATACTTAGTTCCACCGTTTCCAGAGGCAGCTTCAATTTATCGCACAGTTCCTTACGACGAGCTGCCAGCATCTGAATTGGCAAAGAAACAAACGCGGGTCAAGAAGCGAGTTCAGCGCTCACAATAGTACCAGTGAGCTCTCCCCGAGGCAGATTAGCAAGCGACCCTCTCTCTCTTCATAATGCAGGATGAAATTTGGGAAAACTGCGTAGCGGGCAGTCAGCAGGGATTTGTAAAGGGACAGGACGCACCTGACTGCCATGGCTGAACGTTTGAGGAAGAGAGACTATAGATCAAGGGAATGCATGAAAGGATAGGAAGGCATTTGATAAAGGGTCATATCAGAGACTTCTGAACATCAAAGGGCATTATATTAACGGGATCGGTAGACACAGGCACAGGAGGAGTTCATTCAGCCCCTCGAACCTGTTAGAGGAACAGGTATCTTACCTCGCACCAAGTCTCGTTCACCCATCACCCCTGTGCTCATTGACCTACATTGGCTCCGGGTCGGCAACGCTTCGATTGTAAAATCCTCATCG